>NW_027288074.1:0-231661 GCF_047511675.1 Marmota flaviventris
AACCCTAACTGTAAACCTAAACCTAGACTGAACCATAAACCTAACCCTTGCCACAGTCCTAACCCTAGCTCAAACTCTAACAATTATGATAAACTCAACTCTAACCCTAGTCTTAAACCTAAACCTAACCCTAAACCTAACCCAACATCTAAACCTGTCCATACCCTTAAACGTAATGGTAACCCTAATCCTAATCCTAGACCTAATCCTAAACCTAACCCTATCCTTAGCACTAACCCTAGCTCAAATCCTAACCCATACCCTAAACCTAACCCTAGCCTTAACCCTAACCCTAACTCTAACTCTAGCCCTAATCCTAAACATAACCCTAGCACTAACCCTTTCCATTACCCTAATGATAACAATAAACCTAATGCTAACCGTAGGCCTTACCCTAACCCTATCAATTACACTAAATCTAACCTGAGCCCTAAACCAAAACTGAAGCCTAAACCTAACCTTATCCATTACACTAGCCCTAACTCAAACCTAATGCTAATTTGAGCCATAACCCTAAACCTCAACCTAACACAAACCCAAAACCTGACTCTGACTATTATAATACCCCTAGCTCTCAACTTGAACCTCACACTAAACCTAACTCTGAAACTAGACCTAGCCATAAATCTTACCCCAAAACTATCCCTAACCATAACCCTAGACCTGATATTAGCCCTAGCCCTAATTCTTGCCATAACCCTAACACAAACGCTAGCCCTCATCCTAGCCCTAAACCTAACCTTGATCCAAACCCGAACCAGAACTCTAGCCCTATCCCTAATTTTATCCCTCACGCTAGTTCTGAACCTTGCTATAAACCCATCCCTTCACCCAAATCTAACTCTAACTCTAAGTCTAGACTTAACCCTTGCACTAATCCGAGACCTGATCCTAGCGCTAATTTAGCCCTAATCCTACCACTACCCCTAAGACTAACTCTAACTCTTGCCCTAGCCCTATTCCTAGATCTAACCCTATCCCTTAACATAACCCTGACTCTTGCCCTAACCTTAGCCCTAACACTAGCCCTAGCCCTAACCCTAAAACTAACCATAACTCTAAGTCCAACCCTAAACTTAAGCCTAAACCTCACATTAACACTAGCTCTAACAGTAACACTAATCTGAAAACTAGACCTAATCTAGTTCAAGCCCTAAAATAAAACAGAGCCATAGCCCTAACTTTAACACTTATCTAAACCAAGGCTTAACCCTACACCTAGCCCTAAACTTAGCCCTAATTCCAGTCCTAACCTAACCCTAAAACTAACCTTGAGCCCGACTCTGACCTTAAACTAACCCTAGCTCTAACATCGCCCTAAAAGTATACATAAACCTAAAACTAGTACTAGCCCTAACTGTAACCCTAAAAGTAGCCCTAATCATAACTCTAGTTCTTACATTAGCCATAGCCTTAACCTAACGCAAAATCTATCCCTAAACTGAGCCCTACACCTTGTTTTAACCCTAACCCTAACCTTAGCCTGAACTATTACCCTAAAACTAAACCTAAACCCAAATCTGGCCCTAACCCTAAACCTAACCCTAGACTTAATCCTAACCATAATCCTAGACCTAACTCTAGCTCTAACCCTATCCATTACCCTAAACATAACCCTAACCCTAATGATAACCCTAGCTTTAAACTTAACCCTAATCCTAAACCTAGACCTGATACTAAACCTAACCATCAACTTAGCCCTAACCATAGCTCAAACTCTAACACTTACCCTAAACCTAACCCTAACACTAACCATAGACCTAAAACTAACCCTAGCCCTAATCCTAACAATAATCCTAGACCTAAACCTATCCATTACCCTAAACATAAGCCTAACCCAAACATAGCTCTAAACATAGCTCTAACCCCACCCATTACCCTAACCCTAATTATAAACATCATGATAACACTAGCACTAAACCTAAACATACTGTAACCCTAACTGTAAACGTAACCTAGTCCTAACCCTAAACCCTCACTAACCCTAACTTTAAACCTAACCCTAGACCTAACCGTAAACCGAACATTTGCCATAGTCCTAATCCTAGCACAAACCCTAACAGTTAACGCTAAACCTAACACTAACCCTAGTCCTAAACCTAAATCTAACCCTATCCATTTAGGCCTAACCACAAACCTTTCGCTAATATTAAACTTATCCTTACGTAAACCTAAAATGAACACTAAACCTAACACTATCAATTACTCTAACCCTAACTCTAAACCTAACCCTAATGCTAATTTGAGCCCTAATAATAAACCAAAACCTAACCCAAACTCTGAGCAAGACCCTGACTCTAATAACACACGTAGCTCTAAACTGACCCTTACCCTAAACATAACCTTTAAACTAGAGCTAGCCATAAAACTAACCCTAACAGTATCCCTAAATGTAACCCTAGACCTGACATTAGCACTCTACCTTATTCTTGCCTTAAACCTAAGACAAACCCGAGCCCTCATCCTAATTGTAAACCTAGCCTTAATCCTAACCCAAACACTAATCCTATCCCAAACCCTAATTTCAACCCTTGCCCTAGTTCTGAACCTAGGTATAACCACATCCTTTCCCCTATCCCTAGCCCTAACCCTAACACTACCACTAACACTAACCCTAGCACTAACCCTAGGCCTAAACCTAACACTAACCGTAGCTCAAATCCTAGCCCTAATTTATTGCTAACTGTAACCCTAACTCTAACTCTAGCTCTAAGACTAACACTAACTCTAGCCCTAGACCTATTTCTAGTACCAAACTTATCTATTGCCTAACCCTAACACTAGCCCTAAACTTAGTCCTAACCCGAACCATAGTCCTAAACCTAGAACTAACCCTAACTCTAAATCTAACCCTAATTCTGAACCTAAACCTTACCCTAACATTAGCCCTAACTATAATTTTAATTTGAAAACTAGCCCTAACCCTACACATAGTCCACAAACAAAACTGATCTTAACCCTAATACTAACCCTTAACCTAAAACAAATCTTAACGTTACACCTAGTCCTAAAGCTATCCCTACAACTAAACTGACCCTGACACTGACCCTAAAACTAACCCTACTCTGAACATCACTCTAACCCTAAACCTAACTCAAACACCAGCCCTAGCCCTAAACCTAACCCTAAAACTATCCCTAACCATAAAGCTAATACTTACATTAGCCATAGCCCTAACCCTAACACAAAACCTAGCGCTAAGCTGAGCCTCAAACCTAGCTTTAACCCGAACCCTAACCCTAACACTAACACTAATCCAAACCCTAGCTCTTAACCTATTCCTTACCCTAAGCCAAACTCTTACCCCAATGCTACCCTAGTTTTAACCTAATCCTTAGCATACCCCAAACACTAACTATATTACTAGTCCTAATCCTAGCCCTCATTCTATCTCTAAACTAACCCGAAGCCTAAGCCTAACCCTTAGCCTTATTCTGACCCTATCACTAACCCTAGTTCAAAGCCTGACCTAAACACTAAACCGAACCCTAACACTAGACCTACCAGTAAACCTATACCTAAACCTAACCATAACATTAGCAGTAGACCCAAACTTAATCCTAAATATAGCCATAACTCTAGCCCTAGTCCTAAACAAAAACCTAGCCCTAGCTCTAAAATAACCATTAACCTAATGCGAAGACTAACCCTAGCTCTAAACCTAACCCTAGTTCTAATTCTAGACCTAACATTAAACCCAATGCTAACCCGAACACTGATGCTTACCCTAACACAAACCCTATTTCTAATCCTTATCCTTTCTCAAAACTTAAACCTAACACTAGATATATCTATAACCCTAACCCCCAAAACTACCCATAAACATAACCCTAGCTCTTACATTACCCATAGCCCTAACACTAGCCATACACCTCACACAAAACCTAGCCCTAATACATGCCCTAAACCTAGAATTAAGCATAAACTTAACCCTAACCCTAGCACAAACACTAAACCTAATGCTTGCCCTAGCCCTAACCCTAGCTCAAACTCTAACCCTTACTCTAAACATAACCCTAGCTCTAAACCTAACCCTAACCCTATCCATAATCCTAAGTGTAACCATAGCCCAAATACTAGCTCTAACATTATCCATTACCTTAAACATAACCCTAACCATAATGCTAACCCTATCCCTAACCCTAACCCTAACACTAACCCTAACCCTAACTGTAGCCCTAATTGTAACCCTGATTCTAACCATAACCCTTGCCCTAGCCCTAAACCTAGCTCAAACCCTAACACTTACCCTAAACCGAACCCTAACACTAAGCCTAGGAGTAACCCAAATCCTAGCCCTAATCCTAACTTTTTCCTAAGCCCTAACACTAGCACTAAACCTATTCATTTGGTTAGCTTAAACCAAATGCTAACCCTCGGCCTAACCCTAACCCTATCCCTAACACTAATCCTATATATTACTCTAAACCTAACCTGAACTGTAAACCTAACTCTATCCATTACCCGAACCCCAACCCTAACTCTAATGCTATTTTGAGCCCTAACTGTAAGCCTTAACCCAAACCAAACCCTTACTCATACTCTGACCCTAATAATAACCTAGCTCTATACCTGAGCCCTACACTAAACCTAATCCTTACACTAATCCAATCTCTAGCCCTAAAATAAAACCTAGCCATTGTTCTAACCCTAAATCTTAACTTAAACCAAACCCTAATCCATAACTAGCCATAGCCCGAGCTCTAATTCAAGTCCTAGGCCTAAAACTAACCCTCATTCACAAACCCTAGCTCTAAATATCAGCCTAACCCTAAAACTAATGATAACACTAGACCTAGCCGAAACCATAACCCTAAAACTAACCATAACCATAACCCTAGTTCTTACATTGGCCTTAGCCAAACCCTAACCCTAACCCTAACACCAGATTTAACGCTAAACCTAACCCTAAAACTAGCCCTAAACCTAACTCTAATCCTAGCCCTAACCCTAGCTCTAATTCTATCCATTACCCTAAGCCAAACCCTATTCATAATGCTAACTCTAGTCCTAATCCTAATCCTTAGCCAAACCCAAACAATAACCCTATTACTAGTCCTAACACCAGCCCTCATTCTAGATCTAATCCTAACCCCAAACCTCACCCTAACCTTCACCCTTATTCTGACCCTAACATTAATTATAGGTCTAAATTGGACCCTAAACAGAAACCGAAACCTGAAACTAGCCCTACCAGTAAACTTATACCTAAACCTAAACCTAACACTAGCCCCATACCTAAACCTAATCCTAAATTTAGCTATTACTCGAGCCCCTGACCTAAACAAAAACTTAGTGCTAGCCCTAAGGATAAACCTTAACCTAAACCAAACACTAACCCTGCCACTAGACCTAACCTTAGTACTATTCTGGATTTTACCCTAACCCTAACTTTAACCTGAACACTGGCCCTGAAACTAACATTAAACCTAGCTCTAAACCTGACCTTAACTCCAAACCTAAACCTAACACTAGAACTAGCATTAATCCTAACCCTAAAACTAGCTCTAATCAGAACCCTAGAACTTACATTACACATAGCACTAACCCTAGGCCTAAACCTAACACAAAACTTCAATAACCCTAACCCTAATAGAGGCCTAAACCTACCCTAAGCATAACCCTAGCCTTAGTCCTAACCCTAACCCTAACCCTCACCTTAGTCCGAACCCTAGCTCAAAGCCTGACCCTTAGCCAAAACATAACCCTAGCACAATCCCTAACCATAACCCTAACCGTAGCTGTAATTCTAACCTTAACCCTAGACCTAACACTAGCTTTAACTTTAGCCATTACCCTAACTCTAACCCTAACCCTAATGATAACCCTATCCATAACCCTAACTGAAACCCTAACCCTAACCATAAACCTAACCCTAGACCTAATCCTAAACCTAAACCTTGCCATAGTCTTAACCCTAACTCAAACCCTAACTCTTACCCTAAAATCAACAGTAAACCTAGCCCTAAAACTAAACTTAAACCTAAACCCAACCTTAACAATAAAGCTAACCCTACATCTAACCCAATCTATTACCCTAAAAATAATCCTAACCCTAATGAAAACCCTAGCCCTAACCCTAAACCTAACCCTGACCATAACACTAAACCTAACCCTTGTCCTAGACCCAACCCTAGCTCAAAACCTAAACTTTACCCTAAATATAACCCTAACCCTAAGCTAGGTTTAATAGCTCTAATCCAAAACCTATCCTAACTCTAGCACTAATCCTAACCTAACCCTAGCCATAACCATAGATATAACCCTATATATTATCCATATGATAACCCTAATCCTAATGCTAACCCTAGGCATAACCCTAACCCTTTTGCTAACCCTAAAGCTCTCCAAACCCTAAACCTACCCTGAAACCTAAACCTAACCCAATCAATTACCATAACTCTAACACTAACCCTAGTGCTCATTTGAGCCCTATCCCTAAAACTTAACCTAAAAAAAAAAAAACCCTAACACTGATCCTGACCCTAAAAATACACCTAGCTCTAAACCTGACCCTTACCCAAAGCCTAACACTTACACTAGGCATAGACACAAACCTAACCCTAAATATACTCCAAACTGACATTATCCCTAGCCCTAATTCTAGACCTAAACCTACAACAAACCCTAGCCCTCATCCTAGCCCTTAACCTAGCCTTAATCATAACCCTAACCCTAACCCTAGCCCTAACCCTAATTCTATCCCTCACCCTGCCTGTAAACCTAGCTATAACACCATAACTTACCCTAAAATTAACTATAACCCTAGCCCTAACACTAGGCCAAAGCTGAACACTAACCCTAGCCCTAATCCTAGCCCTAACTTAGCCCTATCCATAAAACTAACCAAAACCCTAGCCCTAAGACTAACTCTAACTCTCACCCTAGCCTTAGCCCTACTTCTAACCCTATCTGTTACCGTAACCATAACCCTAGCCCTAACCCATGCCCTATAGTGAGACCTAGCCCTAATCCTAGATCTAACGCTAAATCCAAATCTAATCCTAAGCCTAACACTAACACTAGCCCTAACCCTAATGCTAATCTTATAACTAGCCCAAACCCTAAACCTAGGACTAAAACAAAACTGAGCAACAGCCCTAACACTAAACTTTAACTTAAACCAAACCCTAACACTATACCTAGACATAACTCTAGCCCTAATTTGAGTCCTAACCCTAACCTTAAAACTTACCCTGACCCTGACTCATATCCTAACACTGACCCTAGCTCTAAAGACCACGCTAAACTTAAACCAAACCCTAAGAGTAACCCTAGCCCTAATTCAAGTCATAACCCTAACCTTAAAGCAAACCCTGACCTGACTGATATCCTAAAAGTCACCCTAGCTCTAAACACAGCCCTCACCTTAAACCGAACACTAAGAGTAACCCTAGCGTTTATCTCAACTGAACACTAGACCTAGCCATAACCCTAACGCTACAGCTAGCCCTGAACATAACCCTATCTCTTACATTACCCATAGCCCTAACCCTAGCCCTAAACTTAACACAAAAGTTAGAGATAGTCCTAGGCCTAAATCAAGCCTTAAGCATAAACCTAACCCTAACCCTAACCCTAACAGTAACCCTAACCTAACCCTCGCCTTAGTCCTAATCCTAGCTCAAAGCCTAAACATTTCTCTAAACATAAACCTAAACCTATCCCTCAATCTAACCCTAACCCTATCCCTAATTCTAAACTTAACCCTAGCCCTACACCTAGCTCTAAACCTACTCATTACTCTAAACCTAAACCTAACCTTATTGATAATCCTAGGCTTAATGCTAAACCTAAGACTAACTGGAAAACTAACCCTAGACCTAACCTTAAATCTCAAACTTGCCATAGACCTAACCCTAGCTCAAACCCTAACCCTTACTATAAACCTAAACATAACCATAGCCCTAACTCTAAGCCTAAACTTCAGTCTAACTTTAAACATAGCCCTAAATCTACATCTAATTGTATACATTACCCTAAACCTAACCCTATCCCTAATGAAGTCCCTAGCCCTAATCCTAACCCTAACCCTATGAGTACTATAATCTTATCTCTAGAAGTAACCCTAAACCTAACCCTCACCCTAGCCCTAACCATAGATGAAAACCGAACCCTTATGCTAAACATAAACCTAAGCCTAACCCTAGTTTTAACCCTAACCCTAATCCTTATTCAAGACCTCTTCTTAACCATAAACCTAGCCCTAAACTTAATTCTAATCCTATCCATTATACTAACCATAACCCTTACCTTAATGTGAACCCTAGGCCTAACCTTAAACCTGTTGCTAACCCTAACACTATCAATTACCCTAAACCTAATGCTAACTCTAAACAAAACCCTACCATTACCCTAACCCACACCCTAGTGCTAATTCAAGCCCTAACCCTAAAACCTAACCTCAAACAAACTCTACACTGACCCTGACCCTAATAAATCAGCCTAGCCCTAACCATAGCTCAGAACCTAACCCTTATGCTAAAACCCTAAACCTAATCCTAGGTCTAACCCTCACCTTAACCCTAACACAAGACCTTATTTTAACCATAACCCTAGCCCTAACCTTAACTCTAAATGTATCCATTACCCTAAACATAACCCTTACCATAAACCTAACCCTAGGCTTAACCCTAACCCTATTGCTTTCCATAAACCTATCAATTAGCCTAACCTAACCTGAAACCTAAACCTAATACAATTATTACACTAACTCTAACCCATATACTAATTTGAGCCCTAACTCTAACCTCAAAAGTAAACCAAACCCTAATACTAACCGTGACTCTAATAATTCCCCTAGCTATAAACCTGACTCTTACCCTATCTAAACCTTACAATACATCTAGCCATAAAACTAACTCTAAAACTATTCCTAACCTTAACCCTAGACGTGATATTAACCCTAGCCATAATCCTAGCCCTAACCCTTACACAAACCCTAGCCCTCATCCTAGCCCTAAACATAGCCTTAATTTTACACCCTATCTACGGTAATAGATAGCTCTACACCTATCCATTACATTAAACATAACCCTAACCCTAATGGTAACCCTAACCCGATTGCTAAACCTAACTCATCCATTACCCTAAACCTTAACTGAAACCTAAACTAAACTTATCCATTACCCTAATCCAAAACCTAACCCTAATGCTAATTCGAGCCTTAACCCTAAACTTTTAGCTAAACCAAATGCTAATTCTGACCCTAATCCTGACCCTAATAATAACCCTAGCCCTAAAGTTGACCTTTAACCTAAACCTGACTCTTACACTACACCTAGGTGAGGTTCCTTGCTAGGATGTGCCCTAAATTTTGTATTAGGGTTAGGTCTAGATTAGAGCTAGGGTTAATGTCAGGTCTAAAATATGGTTTTGCATAGATTTAGGGTTAGGCTTATGGCTAGGTCTATGGTAAAGTTTAGATTTCTTGTTATGGTTAGGTTTAGAACTATATGTATTATTAGAGTCAGGGTCAAGTTTAGGGTTGGGGTTAGATTAAGGTTTAGTTTTAGGGGTCAAAATAGTCTTACATTTAGGGATTGGGTAAGGACACAGTTAGATTTAGGGTTCAGGTTAGGTTTAGGTTAATAGGATTAAGGCTAGTGCTAGGATTAGGTTTCCGCCTAAGGTTAGCGTAAGGATTATAGTTATCATAGGGTTAAAGCTAGGGTTAGGGCTATGTTTACGGTTAGGATTAGGTCCAGGGTTACGCTTAGGGTTATAGTTAGGGCTAGGGTTATTGTTAAGGTTAGCTTTAGAGTTTAATGCTAAGGTAGGCCTTGGATTAGGGCTAGGTTTTGTGAAAGGTTAGAGCTATGGCTAATGTAAGAACTAGTGTAATGATTAAGACTAGTTTTATGGTTAATGTTAGGGCTAGATGTAGTTTCAGGGTTAGTTTTATGGTTAGGGTGAAGTTTAGAGCTAGGGTCAGTGTTAGTGTCAAGGACAGTGTTCAGGTATGGTAATGGTTAGGTTTATAGGCAGAATTTGGACTAGGGTTAGGTCTAGAGGTAGGGTTAGAGTTTGGGTTAGGTTAAGGGTTATTGTTAAGGCTAGGTCTATTTTGTCTTTAGGTCTAGAGCTATAGTTATGGCTAGATTTAGGATTAGGTTTAGGTCTAGGGCTAGTGTTAGGTTAGGTGTAGATATAAGGTTACCAGTAGGGCTAGTGTTAGGGTTTGGTTTAGGGTTAGGTTTAGATTTAGAACTAAGATTAGTGTTAGGTCAGAATAATGGACAGGGATAGGGTTAGGGTTCGGGTTATGGTTAGATCAAGAATGAAAGCTAGGGTTGGGACTAGTTATAGAGTTAGGTTTTGATTAGGCTAAGGATCACTGCTAAGAATACAGTTAGCATTAGGGTGAGGGTTTGGCTTAGGGTAAGCGATAGGGTTAGAGCTAAGGTTAGAACTAGGTTTAGATTTAGGTTTATGGTTAAAGCTCGTGTTAGAACTTGGATTGGGGCTAATTTTGTATTAGGTTTAGGGCCAGTGTTATGGATATGGCTATTGTAAGAAATAGGGTTAGGAATAAGGTTAGTTTCGGGTTAAGTTTAGAGCTGTGCCTAGTGTTAGGGTTAGGTTTAAGGTTTGGGTGATGTTTAGAGCTAGGTTTAGTGTTTGGATATGAGTCAGGGTCATGGTTATGTTTAGGGTTAGGGTTAGGTTTCAAATTAGGACTAGTATTAGGGCTGGTGTAGGATTAGGGTTTGGCCTATGGTAAGGGTTAGTGTTAGGGGTATGGCTCAGTTTTCTTTTAGGGCTAGGGCTAGGATTAGGGATAATTTTAGGAATAGCATTAGGGTTAGAGCTATTTTCAGGGTTAGGCTGAGGCCTTAGTTTAGGGTTAGTTTTCGAGATAGGTTAGTGCTAGGGCTAATGATTATGACTAGGGTTAGCGCTTGGGTTAGGGTTATGGTAAGGTATAGGGTTAGAATAAGGATATTCTTGTGTGAGAATTATAGTTAATCTTAATTCTAGGGTAATAGTTAGGGTTAGTAATAGGGCTATATTAGGGCTAGGATTAGGGCTAAGTTTAATATTAGGGTTAGGACTAGAGTTAGGGTTATGATTAGAGCTACGGCTAGGGTTAGGGTTAGTGTAAAGGTTAGGGTTTAAGCTACGGTTAGGGCTAGGGGGAGTGTTAGGTTTAGTGGTAGTTCTAGGTTATGGTTATGGTTATGGTTAGGGTTTGGGCTAGGGTTTCATTAGGGTTAGGGCTAGTTTTAGAGTAATGTATTGGATTAGATGTAAGATTAGGTTTAGGGTTAAGTTTAGGTTTTGGTTAAATTTAGGTTCAGGGATAGGTTTAATGTTTATTAATGCTATGGTTTAGGGTTAAGTTTATGGCAAGGGTTAGGTTTAGGGTTAAGTCAAGGGTTAGTTTTAAGATTAGGGTTATGGATAGGGTTAGATTTAGGGCTAGGGTTATTATTAAGGTGAGGGTTTGGGTTAGGGTTAGGGTAATGCTAGGTTTAGAGATAGGGTTAGTACTAGGGTTAAGTTTAGGCTTAGGGCTAGGGTTAGGTTTATGTTTATGAATAGGCCTAGGGTTTTGTTTAGGCTAAGGGTTAGGCTTTGAGCTAGGGTTAGGTCTAAGGCGAGGGTTAGAGTTAGTGCTACATTTAAGATTATGGTTGTTTTTAGCGTAGGATTAGGCCTCAGAATAGTGCTAGGTTTTGTGTTAGGTTTAAGCTCAGGGTTAAGGCTATGTGTAATGTAAGATCTAGGGTTCTGTTTAGAGCTAGTTTTAGGGTTAGAGTTATGGCTATGTCTAGTGTTAGTTTTAGGTTTTGGGTTAGGTTCAGGTTTAGATCTAGGTTTAGTGTTAGTGTTAAGTTCAGTGTTCAGATTAGAGTTAGGTTTAGGGTGAAAGCCAGAATTAGGACTAGGTTTAGGTCTAGGGATAGGGGTAGTGTTTGCTTTAGGTTAAGGATTAGGTTAGGGCTAGGGCTCAGGTTTTTTTTTAGGTCTAGGTCTAGAATTATGGCTATCTTGAGGATTAGGCTTAGGTCTAGGGCTAGTGTTAGGCTTAGGTTTAGGTACAAGTTTACTGGTAGAGCTAGTTTTAGGGTCTGGTTTAAGGTTAGGATCAGATTTAGACTGAGGGTTTGTATTAGGGTAATGATTCCAGTTAGGGTTAGAGCTAGAATGAGGGCTAGGGTTAGGATTAGTAAGAGGGCTAGGGTTTGGATTAGGCTATGGATTAGAATTAGGACTAAGGTTAGCATTATATATAGGCATTGGCTTAGGGTAAGTGATAGAGTTAGAGCTAGAGTTAGGGCTAGGATTATGGGTAGGGTTAGGGCTATAGCTAGGTTTATGTTTATGTTTACATCTAGGGTTAGGACTCAGATTAGGACTAGTTTTTCTGTTATGTTTAAGGAGTATCAAAGAAATTTGAACAAATAATTTGGGGAGGTAGTTCAGTACATGTATTTTTCCCTGTTATCTCCAACAGGACTTTCGGATAAAGATGTTTTTGCATGCTTCAGCTTTGGGAAACGTTCACAAGGAATAAACCAGAGTGCCCACATAGAACTGATTGAATGTGTGCAGTTTTAAGCAGCGAGTACCAACCCTGTTTGATTTCAAGTTCCATTTCCATTTACCCGTATAGGTCAAAATGAAGGAAACCTTAAAATACAAACTGTTCCTGACAGCAACCATTGAAGGGATAAGGCCCCAAACAGGGGAAAATAGTAAGGCTAGGTAAAAGACAAATTATGCTAAGTATCAAATGAATTTGAACAAAACTCAGTGTAACACTAGATCTAACCCAACCCTAAACTAATTCTAACCTGTTTAGAGTACCTATGATCACAGAAGTCCCAAACTTGGGGAGCCTAGCAGTGCAACTTAACAGATGAATCTTGGGCAGAATCAAAGAAATTTGATGAAAATTGGAAGAGGTATGTTAGTACATTCATATTTTCCTGTTTTTTTTTTTTTCCTTAAAGTGCTCTTGGATAAATTGTTTTTCATGCTTCAGCTTAAGGTACTTTCACAAAGAAAAACCAAAGGAGTACCCACAGAGGGCTGATTGAGTGTGTGAAGTTTCATGCAGCTAGCACCAACACTGTTTGATTTCCAGCTCCATTGCATTCACACCTATAGGCCCTAGTAAGTGAAACCTAAAAATTCAAACTGTCCCTGACACTGAACCATTAAACCTTGAAGGTCCAAACGTGGGGAGCCTACTAAGGCTAGGTCAAGGATGAATCCTGTACAGTATCAAATTAATCCAACCAAAAAAATTTGAAGCTCTTTCATTACATGGGTATTCTGCTTTCTCCTAATGCACCCAGGGATAAAGCTGTTACTTTTTACTTCATCTTAGGGCTACTTCCATGGCAAACACCAGATTATGCTCACTGAAAATTGATGGATTGTGTGAAGATTCAGGCAGCTAGCCCAAACACTGTTTGATTTCCAGCTTTATTACATTCACCCCTACATGGAAAAAAAGAAGAGAAACATGAAAATTGAAACTGTTCCTGAAAGCAAACCCTTTATGAAGGAGGCCCAAACATTTGGAATATAGTCAAAATAAAAAAGATGAATCCTGCACAGTATCATAGAAATTTGAAAAGCAAAGTAACTCTTATCTTAACACTAGGTCTAATCCTAGTCCTAACACTAACCCTAACACTAACTTTAACCTGTTAAAGTCCCTTTGATCCTAGAAGTCCCACACTTGGGTGGCCAAGTTGGGTAAGTGAACAGATGAATCTTTCACAATATCAAAGAAGTCTGACCAAATAATTGGGGAGGTAGTTCAGTACATGGATATTTCCCTGTTTTCTCCTAAAGTGCTCTCACATAAAGTTGATTTGCATGCTTCAGCTTAGGGCTACTTTTACAAGGAATAAATCAGAGAATGCCCATAGAAAACTGATAGAGTGTGTGAGCATTGAAGTAGCTACCACCAACCCTGTTGGATTTCCAGCTCCATTTCCATTTACACACATAGGTCAAAATGAAATGAAAACTTAAAATACAAACTGTTCAGGAGAGCAAATCCTTGATGTAACAGGTCCAAACCTAAAGAATATAGTAAGGCTAGGTCAAAGTTGAATCCTGCTCAGTATCAAAGAATTTTGAACAAAACTAAATCTAATGAAATATTAGCTATAACTCTAGCCCAAACTAATACACAATCTAACCTAACCTGTTTAGAAAACCATTGATCAGAGTAGTCCCCAAATAAAGGAGCCCAGTGGGGCAAGCTAACAGATGAATCCTGTGCAGTATCAAAGAAATCTGACCAAATACCTGGGGGAGGTATTTCACTACGTGCATATTTCCCTGATTTCTCCTAATGTGCACATGGATAAATTATTTTTTTCATACTTCAGTTTAAGGAACTTGCACAAGGAACAACCAGAGAGTGCCCACAGAGAGCTGATTGAGTGTGTGAAGTTTCAAGCAGCTAGTACTAATTCTGTTTGATTTCCAGCTCCATTTTCATTTACGTCTATAGGCCATAATAAAGTGAAATCTAAAAATTCAAACTGTTCCTGACAGTGAACTGGCAAACCTTGAAAACTCAAACTTGGGGATCATACTAAGACTAAAAAAGGATGAATCCTGTACAATATCCAAGTAATCCATGCAAAAAAAATTGAAGCTTGCTCCTAAAGTGCTCACAGATAAAGCTGTTTCTTTCTAATTAAACTTTGGACTACTCCCACAAGAAAAAAAGGAGAGGATGTGCCCTGAGAACTGGTTGAGTGTGTGAAGTTTCAAGCAGCTAGCACAAACCCTGTTTGAGTCCAGCTCCATTTCCATTCACCCTTATAGGGCAAAATGAGGTGAAAGATGAAAACTAAATCAACACCTCAGAGCAAACCCTTTTACTAGGAGGCCCAAATATGGGGAGCATACTAAGAGTAGAAAAAAGATAAATCCTGCCCAGTATTCATAAAGTTGATAAAAACTAACACTAACCCTAACACTAGTTCTAACCCTAACTCTAACCATAACACTAAGCTTAACCTGTTAAGAGAACCTTTGATCATAAAAGTCTTGAACTTGGGGAGACTAGTGTGACAAGCTTACATATGTATTCTGCACAGTATCAAAGAAATCTGATGAAATATTTGGGAGAGGTATTTCAGTACATGCATATTGCCCTGTTTTCTCCTAAAGTGCTCTTGGATAAATTTGTTTTGCATGCTTCAGCTTATCGCTACTTTTATAAGGAAGAAACCAGAGAGTTCCCACAGACAACTGATTGAGTATGTGAAGTTTCAATCAGCTGGCACCAACCCTATGATTTCCAGCTCCATTCTCATTTACCTATATAGGTCAAAATGAAGTGAGATATTAAAAACAAACTATTTACAAGAGCGAACCACTGAACCGAGAAGGCCCCAAACTGGGGCCCATAGTGAGGCTAGGTAAAAGATAAATTTTCCCAGTATCAAAGAAATTTGAAAAAAAAAAAAAAAAAAAAAAAAAAAAACTCTAACCCTAACACTATCTCTAAAGCTAGCCCTAACCCTAACCATAACACTAACACTTACCTGTTTAGAGAACCATTGATCCTAGAAGTGCCAACCTTGGGGAGCCTAGGGGAGCAAGCTAAAAGATGAATACTGTGTAGTATCAAAGAAATCTGATCAAATTCTTGGGAGACTTATTTCTGTGCATACATGTTTCTCTGTTTTCTCCTTAAGGGCTCTCGGATACAGTTTCTTTTGCATGCTTCATCTTTGGTCTACCTTCAAAAGGAAGAAACTAGAGAGTGCCCACTGAGAACTAATTGTGTGAAGTTTCAAGCACCTCTGGCGAACCCTATTTGATTTCCAGCTCAATTTTCATTCACATCAATAAGCCATAATGAAGGGAAACCCAAAATACAAACTGTTCCTGACAGTGAACCATTGAACCAACAAGGCCCAAACCTGTGGAGCATAATAAGGCTAAGTAAAAGATGAATCCTTCCCATTACCATAGAAATTTGAAGAAATCTAGGGCCACATGGGTGCTCTCAGCGCAGATGGAAGGCTGGGATATGCAGTTTCTCTGGGCGCTGACAGCACTCTCAGCCACACAGGAGCTCTCTGCACACACGGAAGGCAGCACAGAACACAGTGGCTTTGTTGCAGCTCACCACACCGAGCTGTGGACACAGCACAAGGTCACTCCAGAACCACCCACCTCACCAAACACCATACATGGGTAATAGATGGAATCCATCTTGCAAAACCTTACTCGCCATCTATCACTGGGCGTGGCTGCTAGCTGGATTCTGCAGCTTATCAGGTACCTGGTTTCCAACTCCCCTACCTCCAGCTGTGATAACTCAAGATTTTTCACACAAGCTTTTGGGGGGTGTAGCTATCAATGAGGAACAGCAACTGTACAGGCACCTGGTTTCCAATTCAGAGACGAAGAGTAGGGAGGCTCCAGGTAGAAGCTCAAGCCCTCTCCCACATGCTACCTCCACCAACCTGAGCAAAGAGACTCAAGCTAGGAATAGAAAACTCCACCTAATGTAAGAAAAGAAAACAGAGTTCTGAGAGCCTTTTTTTTCTTTCTTATTTTTATTTTCTTGCTCTTCTCATCCATTCTCCTCTACCCTTTCCCCTCTGGTCCTCACAACCTCAACATATATGAAACCAAGAACTCTCCATGAAATTGGACTTTAAGAACTGAATCACTAGAATTCTATAATTTAGAGGAATCGCATAGGCCCCACCTCACCACCTGTTTATTTACTCTTATTTTCTTTCTCCCTCTCTTTCTTTCTTTCCTTGTTATTTTTCTTCTTTTTTCTTTCTCCCTCTATCCCACTTTCAGCCTCCTAACTTTTACTATTTATACATTGGGTAATTTTATGAATACAGATAAGCAGTTTGAATTTATACCTTCTTCCATGAATCCCCCGTCTAGTCATTAGAGTTGTCCTCCAAAGTTGCTAAGTTAGGTTAATCACATACCCTCATTCCTTTCCCCTTTAACATAGAATCCTACCCCTGACCCTCAGTTCTCTATACACCACCAGAAATGGTATGCCTTTTATGAAACTAATGACTATATTCTAAATAATAATTGAAGCCAACACCTGTAGATACAGAGTCTAAATATAAATGTATTTATAATGGTTAGGTTTAGGCTTCGGGTTAAGGTTAGATTTAGAGTTAGATTTTGATCTATGGTTAGGGCTAGGGCTAAGGGTAGGGCAAGGGTTAAGACTAATGTTTGGGTTAGGTGTAGGATTATGGTAAGGGATAGGGTTAGAACTAGTGATAGGGCTAGTATGAGAGTTAGAGTTAGTCTTAGAGCTAGGATTAGGGTTAGGGTTAGGGTTAGGGATAGGGCTAAATTAGGGCTAGTGTTAGTGTTAGGTTTAGGCCTTGGGTTAGGGTTGGAGTTAGGATTACATTTAGGGTAAGGTATTGGGTTATAGCTAGTTTGAGGACTAGGACAAGGGTTAGTATTAGGGTTAGGTCTAGGATTAGGTTTATGGTTATGATTAAAGTTAGGTTTAGGACCAGGATGAGGGCTAATGTTTGTGTTAGGATTAGGGCTAGTATTAGGGCTAGGGCTAATGTCAGGTCTAGTGTTACAGTTAGGAATAGATTTAGTGTTAGGTTAGGTGTATACTAAGGGTCAGATTTAGAACTAGGGTTATTATTAGGGTCAGGATCAAGGTGAGGGTTTGGGTTAGGTTAGGGTTTATGTTTAGGGCTTGAATTAACATTAGGGATTCGAGTTAAGGTAATGAAAGAGTTAGGTTTAGGGTTTAGGTGTGGTTTAGTGTAATGGATAGGGTTATGGTTAGGCCTAGGGTTAGTATCAGTGTTATCATTAGGGTAATGGATAGGGTTAGACCTAAGATTAGGGTACGGTTATGTATTGGATTAGGGCTTTTCGTGGGTTAGGGTTACATTTACGTTTAGGGTTAAAGCTAGGTTTAGTGCCTGAGGATGTGGCTCAAGAAGTAGCGTGCTCTCCTGCCATGTGCAGGGCACTGGGTTTGATTCTCAGCACCACATACCAATAAAATAAAGATGTTGTGTCCACCGAAAACTAAAAAATACATATTAAAAAAAAACTAGGTTTAGGACTTGGATTGAGCCTACGTTTTGTGTTAGGTTAAGGCTAGGGTTAAGGCTACGGCTAATGTACAAAGCAGCATTATGATTAGAGCTAGTGGTAGGGTCAGGGATAGGGCTATGTCAAGTGTTAGGTTTAAATTTGCAGTTATGATGATGTTTAGAGCTAGGTTTAATGTTAGGGTCAGAGTCAGAGTCCAGATTAGTTTTCAGGTCAGGGTCAGGACTAGAATTAGAGATAGGATTAGGGCTAGGTGTAGGGTTATGGTTATGATTTGGTTTTGTTTCAGGGCTAGGGGTAGAGTTAGGGCTAGTTTTAGAATTAGCACTAGTGTTAGTGTGAGGTTTAGTCTTAGGTTTAGGCTTAGATTAGGAGTTTTGTTTAGATCTAGGCTTTGAGCTAGGGGTAAGGGTAGGGCTTGGATTAGGGCTAAGTTTATGGCTAGATATTGGGTGATGGTAAGGGATAGGGTTAAAAATAGGTATAAGGCTAGGGTGGGAGTTTGAGTTAGTCTTAGGGCTAGGGTTAGGGTTGGGTTAGGGATAGGGCTAAATTAGGGCTGGGATTAAAAATACGGTTAGTGTTAGGGTTAGGCCTAGGTTGAGGGCTAGGGTTAGTGTTAAGGTTAGGGTTAGGGTTAGGTTTAGGTTAAGGGATGGGATTATAGCTACTTTTAGCACTAGGGTGAGGATTAGAGTTAGGGTTTGGTTATGGTTACATTTATGATTAAGACGAGGTTTATAGCTAGAATGTGTGCTAAGGTTTTTAGTAGGATTAGGGCCAGGATTAGAGCGAGGGCTAATGTCAGGTCTAGGGTTACAGTTAGGGAGAGTTTTAGGGTTAGGCTTATAGCTAGGTATATTGTAAGGGTCAGGTTTCTTGTTAGGGTCAGGTTTAGAGCTATGGGTATTATTGGGGTAAGGGTCAGGATAGGGTTTTTATTAGATTAAGGTTTAGGGTTAAAGCTCAAGTTATCATTATGGTTAGGGATAGGTTAATGATAGTTTTAGGTTTAGAGTTGAGGTTAGGTGTAGGGTAATGGATAGGTTTAGGGTTAAGTATAGGATTAGGGTTCAGTCTATGGTTAGCATAAGGGTTAGGGTTATCATTAGGGTAATGTGGTAGGGCTAGTGTTATGCTTAGGATTAGGTCTAGGGTTAGGCCTAGGTTTGGGGTTAGGGCTAAGTTTAGGGTTATGGTTAGCTTTAGTGTTAAAGCTAGGGTAGGGCTTAGGTTAGGGCTAGGTATTGCAATAAGTTAAGGCTATGGCAAATGTAAGAACTTTGTTATGATTGGGGCTAATTTTAGAGTTAAAGATAGAGCTAAGAATAGTTTTCTGGTTAGGTTTAGGGTTATAGTGATGTTTAGAGATAGGGTTAGTGTTAATGTCAGGGTCAGTTTTCAGTTTAGGGTATGGTTAATGGGAAAGCCAGAATTAGGACTAGGTTTAAAACTAGTGGAAGGGTTATTTTTGGGCTTTAGGCTAAGGGTTATTATTAGGGCTAGAGCTAAGTTTTTCTTTAGGTCTAGGGCTAGAATTATGGAAAGTTTATGATTAGGTTTAGGTCTAGGGCTAGTGTTAGGGTTAAGTTCAGATATAAGGTTACCAATAGGGCTAATGTTAGGGTTCAGTTTAGGGTTAGGTTCAGGTTTAGACCTATGATTAGTGTTAGGGTCAGAGTTAGGGTTAGGGTTTGGGTTATGGTTAGAGCTATAATGAGGGCTAGGGTTAGGACAAGTGATAGGGTTAGGATTTTGGTTAGGTTGAGGAATAGAATTAGGATTAGGATTAGAATTAGCATTAGGTTTAGGGTTTGGCATAGGGTAAGGGATAGGGTTAGAGCTAGAGTTAGGACTAGGGTTAGGGTTAAAGCTAGGTTTAGGGCTCAGATTAGGGCTAGTTTTGTGTTAGGGTTATGGCTAGTGTTAGAGCAATGAATAATGTAAGAACTATGTTTTATAGGGTTAGTTTTAGGGTTATGTTTAGGGGTTAAATCTCTAGTGTTAGGATTATGTTTAAGGTTAGGGTTAAATATAGAGCTAGAGTTAGTGTTAGGTTAATAGTCAGGGTCAGGTTTAGTTTTAGGGTTAGGGTTAGGACTCGAATTAAGGCTAGGTTTACTGTAAGGGTTCGGTTTAAGGTTAGGGTGGTGTTTAGAGCTAGGGTGAGTGTTAGGATATGAGTCAGAGTTAGGGATAGTATTAAGGTTAAGATTAGGGCTCGGATTAGGGCTAGGGTAAGGTCAAGGTGTAGTGTTAAGGCTTGGTTTAAGTTAAGGTTTAGGGTTAGGGCTCTTGCTTGGTTTTGTTTTACTGCAAGGGTTAGTGTTATTGCTAGTTTTATGATTAGCATTCGGGCTAGGGCCAGTGTTAATGTTAGGCTTAGGCTTAGGATTAGGGTTAGATTTAGAGTTAAGGTTAAATCTAGGGTTAGGACTAGGAATACGGATTTGGCAATGGTTATAGGTAGGTTTAGGGCTAGGTTTAGGATTACAGTAATGGATAGTGTTAGAAAAAGGGATAGGGCTACTGTGAGAGTTAGAGTTAGTCTTAGGGCTAGGGTTAGGTTAGGGTTAGGGATAGGGTTAAATTAGGGCTAGGATTTGTGTTTACCTTAGGCCTAGAGTTAGGGTTAGGGTTAGGTTTAAGTTTAGGATAAGGAATGGCATTATAGCTAGGTTTAGAGATAAGGTGAATGTTAGAATTAGGGTTAGGGCAATGGTTAGGGTTAGGGTAATGATTAAAGCTAGGTTTGGGGCTGGGATGAGAGCTATATTTTATTTTAGTGTTAGGGCTAGGATTAGGCCTAAGGCTAATATCAGATTTAGGGCTACAGTTAAAGATACTTTTAGTGTTAGGTTTATGCCTACCTATAATGAAAGGGTTAGGTTTAGCTTTAGGGTCAGGTTTAGATCTAGGGTAAGGTCTGGGTTAGAAGTTTGGGATAGGTTAACGTTTAAAGTTAGGGCTGGAATTAGCATCATGGTTAGTGTTAGTGTAATTATAATATGAGGTTTAGGGTTTAGGTTTGGTTTAGAATAATGCATAGGTTTAGGATTTGGGATAGGGTTTGGTTTAGGCCTAGGGTTATGGTTATTGCAATGGATAGGTTTAGAGATATGTTTAGGGCTAGGGTTTTGATTAGGGTTAGCATTAGTATTATGTTTAGGGTCAAAGCTCGAGTTAGGGCTTGGTTTAGGGCTTGATTTTGGGTTACATTAGTGCTAGGGTTAGGGGCAAGGGGAATGTTAGTATCAGGGTTACAATTAGGGTTAAATTTACGGTTAGGGTTAGTGGTAGGTCTAGTTTTAGATTTAGGGTTAGGGTTAGGGTGATGTTTAGGATAGGGTTAGTATTATGGTCAAGTCAGGGTCAGTGTTAGTTCTAGCTTTCAGCTTAAAACTAGAATTAGAGCTAAGGTTAGGGTTAGAGTTAAGGGTTGGTTTTGGTTAAGGGTTAGAGTTAGGGTTATGGCTCAGTTTTGTTTTAGGGCTAGGGTTAAAGTTAGATTTAGAGTTATGGTGAGGGTTAGGCTTAGGGTTAGGGTTTGATTTAGAGTTAAAATTAGATCTAAGTTAGGGCTAGAGCTAATGATAGGGCTAGGATTAGGGCTGGGTTTTTAGCTAGAATTAGGGTTCCAGTAAGGGATAGGGTTAGAACTAGGGATGGGGCTAGGGTGACAGTTAGAGATAGTTGTAGGGCTAGGGTTTAAGCTAGGTTATGAATAGGACTAAATTAGTGCTATGATTAGGGCTAGGGTTAGATCCTGGTAAGGCCTAAAGTTAGGTTTAGGGTTAGGATTAAAGCTAGGTTTAGGCCTGGGGTTTGTGTTAGCTTTAGGGCTAGGATTACAGCTATGGCTAATGTCATGTCTAAGCTTATGGTTGGGGATAGTTTTAGGATTAGTGTTTATGGCTAGGTCTAGTGTAAGGGTTAGGTTTAGTGTAAAAGTCATCCTTAGAGCTAGGAGATTTATTAGGATCAGGGTCAGTGTTAGAGTTTGTTTGAGGTTAGGTTTTAGGGTTAGGGCTTGAATTAGCACTAGGGTGTGGGTTAGGTTAATGATAGGGTTTTGTTTAGTGTTACCATTAGGTTTAGGGTAATTGATAGTGTTAGGGTTAGCAACAGGTTTAAGGTTAGGCCTAGGGTTCACATTAAGGTAAGGGTTATGGTTAGTATAATGGATAGGTTTAGAATTAAGTTTAGGGCTAGGTTTATGGTTAAGAAGAGGTCTTGAATAAGGGTTAGGGTTAGGGTTAAAACTAGGGTTAGGCTTAGGTTTATGTTTAGCATAAGGGTTCGGTTTTCATCTATGGTTAGGGCTAGGGTGAGGGTTAGGTTTAGGGTTACTTCTAGAGATAAGATTATAGTACTCATAGGGTTAGGGTTAGGATTAGGGCTAGGGACTTCATTAGGGATAGGGTTAGGTTTAGGGTAATGTATACAATTAGATGTAGATTTAGGGCTATGTTTAAAGTTAGACTGAAGTTTAGGCTTAGAGTTAGGGCTATGGTTATGTTTAGGTTTATAGTAAGGGTTAGGGTTTGAGCTAGGGTTAGGTCTATGGCAAGTGTGAGATTTAAGGTTAGGTCTAGGGTTAGTTTTCCAGTTAGTCTTAGGTTTAGCATTAAGCCTAGGATTATCAATAAGGTTAGGTTTAGGTTTAGAGTAATGAGTAGGTTTAGAGCTAGGTGTAGGGCTAGGGTTAAGTTTAGAATTAGGGATAGGGTTAGGGTTAGATTGAGGGATAGGTTTAGGTTTATGTTTAGAGAAATGTTTAGGCTTTGAGCTAGGATTAGGACTAAGGCGAGGGTTAGGTTAGGGTTACTGTTAGGGTTAGGGTTAGGGTTAGGTTTATGCTTAAGGCTTGATTTAGGCCTAGGTCTATCTCTAACTTTTGTGTTAAGTTTAGGGCTAGGGTTAAGGCTATGGGTAATATAAGAGATAGGGTTATGTTCAGGGCTAGCTGTAGGGTTAGAGTTATGGCTAGGTCTAGTGTTCAGTTGAGATAAACGCTAGGGTTACTCTTAGTGTTCGGTTTAAGGTGAGGGCTGTGTTTAGAGCTAGGGTGACTTTTAGGATATCAGTCAGGTCAGGGTTTGCTTTAAGGTTAGGGTTATGACTTGAATTAGGGCTAGGGTTACTCTTAGGGTTTGGTTTAAGTTTAGCGTGGTCTTTAGAGCTAGGGTCAGTGTTAGGATATGAGTCAGGGTCAGGGTAAGTTTTAAGGTTAGGGTTAGGACTCAAATTAGGGCTAGAGTTATGTCTAGGTATAGTGTTAGGGTTTGGTTTAAGTTAAAGTT
Source organism: Marmota flaviventris (assembly GCF_047511675.1). Lineage (NCBI taxonomy): Eukaryota > Metazoa > Chordata > Mammalia > Rodentia > Sciuridae > Marmota > Marmota flaviventris. The sequence goes on from NW_027288074.1 coordinate 23,370, forward strand.
TAGTGTTAGGGCTGTTGCTCAGTTTTGTTTTAGTCCTAGGTTTAGGGTTTGGGCTAGTTATAAGATTAGCATTAGGGTTTGGGCTAGTGTTAGTGTTAGGCTTAGGATTAGATTTGGATTTAGCGTTAGATCTAGGATTAGGGCTAGGTCTCACTATAGGGCATGGGTTAGGGCTAGGGTTATGGTTACGGTAACAGATAGGGTTAGAAGTAGGGCTAAGGCTAGGGTGAGAGTTAGAATTAGTCTTAGGGCTAGGGTTTTGGTTAGTTTTATGGATAGGGCTAAGTTAGGGCTAGGATTAGGGCTAGGGTTAGTGTTCAGCTTTGGCCTAGTGTTAGGGCTAGGGTTATAGTTAATTTTAGGGTAAGTTATGGTGTTATAGCTAGGTTTACAGGCAGGGTGAGGGATAGAATTAGGGTTAGGGCTAGGGTTAGGGTTAGGGTTATGATTAAGGCTAGGTTAAGGGCTAGGATGAGGGCTAGGGTTTGTTGTAGGTTTAGGTCTAGAATTAGGGCTAGGGATAATGTCAGTTTGGAGTATATTTAGGGTTAGGTTTGTGTCTATGCCTAGTGTAAGTGTTAGGCTTTGGGTAAGGGTCAGGTTTAGAGCTAGGTGTATTTTTAGGGTCAGGATCAGTGTTAGGGTTTTTTTTTTTTTTAGGTTAAGTTTTAGGGATAGGGCTCAAATGAGCACTAGGGTTAGTGTTAGAGTTATGGTAATTGATTGGGTTAGGTTTAGGTTTCAGGGTAGGTTTAGGGTTTGGAGAGCTTTAGGGTTAGCAAAAGGGTTAGGGTTATGCCTAGGGTTAGCATTAGGATTAGGGTTATCATATGGATAATATATAGGGTTATATCTATGGTTATGGCTAGGGTTAGGTTAGGATTAGTGCTAGAGTTAGGATAGGTTTTGGATTAGAGCTATTAAACCTAGCTTAGGGTTAGGGTTATATTTAGGGTAAAGTTTAGGTTTTGAGCTAGGGTTGGGTCTAGGACAAGGGTTAGGTTTAGTGTTATGGTCAGGGTTAGGTTTAGGGTTAGGGCTAGGGTTTTCATTAGGGTTAGGATTATTTTTAGGGTAATAGATTGGGTTAGATGTAGGGTTAGCTTTATTGTTAAGGTTGGGTTTAGGTTTAAGTTTAGTTTTAGGGCTAGGTTTACTGTTGATTTTAGGGTAAGAGTTAGGGTTTGAGTTAGGGTTAAGACTATGGCAAGGTTTAGGTTTAGGATTAGGTCTAGGGTTAGGTTTATGGTTAGGGTTAGGGTTTCAGTTAGGGTTATGGATAGGGTTATCATTAGGGTTAGGGTTAGAGTTAGGGTAATGGCTAAAGTTAAAGCTAGTGTTAGGTCTAGGGTTAAGGTTAGAATTACAGCTACGGTTAGGGTTATGGTTAGGGATTGTGCTAGGGTTATGTTTTGGCTAAGGGTCAGGCTTTGAGCTAGGGTTCGGACTAAGGTGAGGGTTAGGGTTAGGGTTAGGACTAAGGCTAGGGTTATGCTTAGGGTAGGTTTAGGCCTCTATTAGGGTTAGGGTTATTGAAGTTTTGTGTTAGGTTTAGGCCTAGGGTTAGTGCTATGTGTAATGTAAGTTCTAGGGTTCTGATTAGAGCTAGTTTTAGGGTTAGGATTAATGCTAGTTCTAGTGTTAGGTTTAGGTTTGGAGTTAAGGTCAGGTTTAGAGCTAGGTTTAATGTTAGTTTCAGGGCCAGTGTTCAGGTTAAAGTTAGGGTTAGGGTAAAATCCAGAATAGTACTAAGGTTAGGTCTAGTGGCAGGGTTAGTGTTTGGTTTAGGTTAAGGTTTATCCTTAGGGCTAGCACTAAGTTTTTGTTTAGGTCAGGGGCTCGAGTAATAGCTAAATTTAGGATTAGGTTTAGGTATGGGGCTAGTGTTAGGTTTAGGTTTAGGTATAAGTTTACTGGTAGGGCTAGTTTCAGGTTTCGGTTTCTGTTTAGGGTCCAATTTAGACCTATAATTAATGTTAGGGTCAGAATAAGGGTGAAGGTTAGGGTGAGGTTTGGGGTTAGGATTAGATCTAGAATGAGGGCTGGTGTTAGGACTAGTAATAGGGTTATTGTTTGGGTTTGGCTAAGGATTAGGATTAGGACTAGAGTTAGCATTATGAATAGGGTTTGGCTTAGGGTAATGGATAGAATTAGAGCTAGGGTTAGGGCTAGGATTAGAGTTAGGTTTAGGGCTAGTTTTAGGGTTAGGTTTAGCGTTAAATCTGGTGTTAGGGTTAGGGTTAGGGTTTGGCTAAGGCCAATGTAAGAACTAGGGTTATGGTTATGGTTAGTTTTAGGGTTATGGTTTCGGCTAGGTCTAGTGTTATCATTAGTTTTAGGGTTAGGCTGATATTTAGAGCTAGGGTTTGTGAATGAGGGTTAGTTTTAGGCCTAGGACTTGAATTAGAGCTCGGGCTATGGCTAGTTATGGATTAGGGTTTGGTTTAAGTTAAGATTTAGGGTTAGAACAATGGCTAGGTTTTATTTTAGGGCTAGAGATTGGATTAGTGTAAGGATTAGGTTTAGTGTAGGGCTCAGGTATAGAGCTAGGTTATTATTAGGGTCAGAGTATGAGTAAGGGTTTGGTTTGGGTTAAGGCTTACAGTTAGGGCTCAAAATAGCATTAGAGTTAGGGTTGGGGTTCGGGTAATGGATAGAGTTAGGTTTACAGTTCAGGTTAGGTTTAGAGTAATATATAGGATTAGTGTTAGGGATAGGGTTAGGGTTAGGCCGAGGGTTAGCATTTGGTTTAAGCTAACCAAATGAATAGGTTTAGTGCTAGTGTTAGGGCTTAGGAAAAAGTTAGGATTAGGGCTAGGATTTGGGTTACTCCTAGGCTTAGTGTTAGGGTTCGGTTTAGGGTAAGTGTTAGGGTTTGAGCTAGGTTTAGGGCTAGGGCAAGGGTTATGGTTAGAATCAGGGTTACAATTAGGGCTACAGTTAGGGTTAGGGTTAGTGTTAGGGTTAGGGTTAGGGATAGGGTTAGCATTATGGTTAGGGTTATGTTTAAGGTAATGGATAATGTTAGAGCTAGTATTTGGGCTATGGTTACACTTAGGATTATGGATAGGGTTAGGGTTAGGTTTAGAGCTAGGGTTATGTTTAGAGTAAGGGTTAGAGTTTGAGCTAGGGTTAGGGCTAGGGCAAGCATTAGGTTTAGTGTTTGTGCTAGGGTTAGGGTTAAGTTTATGCTTAATTCTAGGTTTAGGGCATGTATTAGGGCTAGGTTTTGTGTGAGGTGTATGGCTAGTGTTAGGGCTATGGGTAATGTAAGAGCTAGGGTTATGTTTATGGGTAGTTTTGGGGGTTAGGGTTATAGATATATCTAGTGTTAGGTTTAAGTTTTGAGAAAGGATAAGGATTAGAAATAGGGTTTGTGTTAGGGTAAGCATCAGTGTTCGGGTTAGCATTGGGTTTAATGTTAGGTCTAGAATTAGAACTAGGGTTAGGTTTAGAGCTAGGGTTAGTCTTCGCATTAGGTTAATGGTTATTTTAGAGCTAGGGCTAGGTTTTTGTTTAGGACTAGGGCTAGAGTTATGGCTATATTTAGGATTAAGTTTGGGTCTACTGCTAATGTTATGGTTAGGTTTAGGTATAGGTTTACTGGTAGGTCTAGTGTTAGGGTTCGGTTTAGTGTTTAGGTCAGGCTTTGAACTAGGGTTAGTGATAGGGTCAGAATAAGGCTAAGGGTTAGGCTTAGGCTTCGGGTTAGTTTAGAGATAGAATGAGGGCTAGGATTAGGACTAGTAATATAGTTAGTGTTTGGGGTATGCTAAGGATTAGGTTAAAACTAGGGTAGCATTGGGGTAAGAGTTTGGCTTAGGGTAAGGAATAGGTTAAGAGCTAGGGTTTGGATTAGTGTTAGTGTTAGGGTTAGGGTTCGGGTTAAAGCTAGGTTTGAGGCTCAGCTTAGCGCTAGGTTTTGTGTTAGGGTTAGGGCTATGGCTAATGTAAGTATTAGCTTTATGGTTAGGGATAGTTTTAGGGTTAGGTTTAGGGCTAGGGCTGGTGTTTGAGTTAGGTTTAGGGTTAGAGTGATGTTCAGAGTAGGGTTAGTTTTAGGGTCAGTGTCAGGGTCAGTTTAGTTGTAGGGATAGCTTTAGGACTAGGTGTAACGTTAAGATTTGTTTTAGGTTAAGGGTTAGTATTAGGGTTAAGATCAGTTTTGTTTGTGGACTATGTGTAGGGTTAGGGCTAGTTTTCAAATTAAAATTATAGTTAGGGCTAATGTTAGGGTAAGGTTTAGGTTCAGAATTAGGGTTAGATTTAGAGTTAGGGTTAGTTCTAGGTTTAGGACTATGGTTCGGGTTAGGACTAAGTTTAGGGCTAGTGTTAGGGTTAGGCAATAGATAAGTTTGGTACTAGAAATAGGTCTAGGGCTAGAGTTAGTGTTAGTCTTAGAGCTAGAGTTAGAGTTAGGGTTACAGTTAGCAATAAATTAGGGCTAGGATTTGAGCTACGGTTAGTGTTAGGTTTAGGCCTAGGGTTAGTGCTAGGGTTAGTGTTAGTGGTAGTGTTAGGGTTAGGGCTAGGGATAGGGGAAAGGATGTGGTTATACCTAGGTTCAGAACTAGGGCAAGGGTTGAAATTAGGGTTTGGGATAGGATTAGTGTTTGGGTTAGGATTAAGGCTAGGTTTACAATTAGGATGAGGGCTCGGGTTTGTCTTAGGTTTAAGGCAAGAATAAGGTAGAGTGCTAATGTCAGGTCTAGGGTTACATTTAGGGATACTGTTAGGGTTAGTTTTATGGCTAGCTCTAGTTTAAAGGTTATGTTTAGGGTAAGGGTCAGTTTAGAGCTACGTGTGTTATTAGAGTCAGGGTCTTGCTCAGAGTTTGGGTTAGGTTTTGGTTTATTATTAGGGCTCAAATTAGCATTAGGGTTAGGTTTAGAGTTAGGGTTAGAGTAATTGATAGTGTTAGGTTTAGTGTTCATTTTAGGTTTACGTAAGGATAAGTTTAATATTAGCGAAAGGTTTGTGGTTAGGCCTAAATGGATAGGGTTAGATTTAGGTTTAGGACTAGGGTTAGTGTTAGGTTTAGCGTTAACTGTTAGGGTTTGTGCTAGGATTAGGACTATGGCAAATGTTCGGTTTACGGTTAGGTCTAGGGTTAGGTTTAAAGTTAGGGTTAGTGAGGGTTTAGGGTTAGGACTAGGTTACGTTTACAGTTAGGGTTACAGTATGTTTAGGTTTAGTGCTAGTGTTATCATGATGTTTATAATTAGGGTTAGGGTAATGGGTGGGGTTAGAGCTATGTTTAGAGCTATGTTTGGGTTAGGCTTATGTTTAGGGTAATGGATAGGTTTAGGTCTAGGATTATTGTTAGGAATAGGGCTGGGGTTAGTTTTAGGTCTATGGTTAGTGTTAGGGTTAGGTTTAGGGTAAGTGTTAGAGTTTGAGCTATGGTTAGGGCTAAGTTGATGGTTAGGGTTAGTATCAGGTCTAGGTTTAGGATTAGGGTTAAGTTTAAAGCTAGGGTTATCATTAGGGTTAGGGTTATGTTTAGGGTAATGGATAGGGTTAGAGCTAGAGTTAGGTCTAGGATTATGGTTAGGATTAAGTGTAGGGTTAGGTTTAGGGTTAGGGCCAGATTTAGGTTTAGGTTTAGGTTTAGGGTAATGGTTCAGGCTAAGGTTAGGGTTAGGGTTAAAACAAGGTGTAGGGCTCAGTTTAGGGATAGATTTTGCGTTAGGTTAAGGCTATGGCTAATGTAAGAACTAGAGTTATGATTAGGGCTACTTTTAGGGTTACAGTTAGGGCTAGTACTAGTTTTAGGTTTATGTATACTTTTAGGGCGATGTTAGAGCTAGGGTTAGTTTAAGGTCAGAGTCGGGCTCAAGGTTAGTTTTAGGGTTAGGTTAGGACTGGAATTAGGGCTAAGTTTAGGGCTAGGTGTAGGGTTAAGTCTTGGTTTAGATAAGTGTTAAAGTTAGGGCTATGGCTCTGTTTTATTTTAGGGCTTGAACTAGATTAGGTCTAGTTTTCAGATTAGTGTTACTGTTAGAGCTAGTGTTAATGTGAGGTTTAGGCTTAAGTTTAGGGTTGGACTTAGAGTTATGGTTAGTTTTAGGGTTAGGGCTAGGGCTAGTGTTAGGGCTAAGGTTAGGGCAAGAGTCAGGGTTATGTTAAGGGATAGGGTTAGATCTAGGAATAGGGCTAGGGCAAGAGTTAGAGTTAGTCTTAGGGGTAGTGGTAGGATTAGGGCTAAATTAGCGCTAGGATCAGGTCTCGGATTAGTGCAAGGGTTAAGTCTAGACTTAGAGTTAGAGTTAGATTTGGGTGAAGGGATGGGTTTATAGCAAGGTTCAGAACTAGCGTGAGGGATAAAATTAGGGATAGGGCTAGAGTTCTGGTTCGGGTTTGGATCAAGGTTAGGTTTAGGGCTAGGATGAGGGCTAGCGTTTGTGTTAGGGTTATGGCAAGAATTAGGGCTAGGGCTAATATCAGGTCTAGGGTTATGGTTAGGGATAGTTTTGGGGTAAGATTTATGGCTAGGTCTAGTTTCAGAGTTAGGTTTAGTGTGAGGTTCAAGTTGAGAGCTAGGGGTATTATAATAGTCAGAGTCAGGTTTTGGGTTTGTGTTAGGTTGAGGTTTAGGGTTATGGCTCAAATTAGCATTAGGTTTGAGTTAGGGCTAGTGTAATGGATAAGGTTAGGTTTAGGCTTCAGTTTTGGTTTAGGGCTCAGGTTAGATTTAGTGTAATTGATAGGGTTAGGGTAAGGCCTACGGTTAGCATTAGGTTTATTGTTATCATTAGGGTAATGGAAAGGGTTAGTGCTAGGGTTATGTTTAGGATTAGGGCTAGAGTTAGAGTTAGGGTTAGGGTTAAGGCTAGGGTTAGGTTTAGGGTATGGGTTAGGATTTGAGCTAGGGTTAGTGCTAAGGATAGGGTTAGGCTTAGGATTAGGTCTAGGATTAGGATTAGGGTTACCATTACGTTTAAGGGTATGGACAGGTTTAGATATTGGGTTAGGTTTAGGGTTAGGTTTAGGTTTAAGACTAGGGTTAGAGTTGAGTTTATCATAATTGTTAGAGTTTGAGCTAGGGTTAGGACTGTGGCAAGGGTTAGGTTTATGGTTCAGTCTAGGTTTAGGTTTACAGTTAGGGTTAGAATAGGTTTAGGTTTAGGGATAGGGTTATCATGATGTTTATATTTAGGTTTATGGTTATGATTGGGGTTCGAGCTTAGGTGAAGTCTAGTTTTAAGTTTAGGATTAGGGCTAGGGTTAGAGTTAGGGTTAGGCTTATCATTTTCTTAAGGTTAGATTAAGGGTAAGGGTCAGGGATTTAGTAAGTGTTACAGCTATTTTGAGGCTTCAGGTTAGAATCAGGGCTAGGGATAGAGTTAGGGTTATGGTTAGGGTTAAGGCTAGGTTTAGCATTAGGTTTAGGGTTTTGGTTAAGGTAATTTATAGAGTTAGAGCTAGAGTTTGGGCTATGTTTACGGTTAGGATTAGAGCTAGGATAGGGTTTAGGTTTTGGGCTAGGTTTATGTTTATGTTTTGGGCTAGGGTTACCTTTAGGGTTATGTAAGGGCTAGGGTTTCAGCTAGTGTCAGTGATAGGGCTAGGTCGAGGATTAGGTTCTGCCTTAGGTCTAGGGACAGAATCATGGTAGGTTTAGGGTTAGGGTTAAGGTTAGGGCTAGGGTTATCATTAGGGTTAGGATAAGGGTTAGGGTAATGGATATGGTTAGATGTAGGCTTAGGTTTATGTTTAGGGTTAGATTTAGTTTTAGGGTTAATGTTAAAGCTACGGTATGTTTAGGTTTATGGTACGGGTTAGGATTTGAGCTAAGGTTAGGGATATGGCGAGTGTTAGGTTTAGGGTTTGGTCTATTGTTAGTTTTCAGGTTAGGATTAGGATTATGGTTAGGGTTAAGGCTAGGGTTATCGATACAGTTAGGTGTAGTTTTAGAAAAGTTGTAGGTTTAGAGCCAAGTTTAGGGATAGGGTTAAGTTCAGCGTTAGGGCTAGGGTTAGGGTTTAGAGTAAGGTATAGGTCTAAGTTTATATTTATGGTAAGGGTTTGGCTTTGAGTAAGGTTTAAGACTAAGGCTAGGATTAGGTCTAGAGTTAGGGTTAGGGCTAGGATTAGGGTTAAGGTTATGTGTAGGGCTAGATTGAGGCCTAGAATTTGCTCTGGTTTTGTGTTAGGATAAGATATAGAGTTAGTGCTATGGTTAATGTAAGAGCTAGGATTATGATTAGGGCTAGTTGTAGGGTTAGGGTTATGGCTATGTCTAGTGTTAGGTTTAGGTTTTTGGTTAGGGTCAAGTTTAGAGTTAGGTTTAGTGTTAAAGGCAGGGTCAGTGTTCAGGTTAGAGTTAGAGCTAAGGTTAAAGCCAGAATTGGAACTAGGTTTATGTCTAGGGGTAGGGTTAGTCTTTGCATTAAGTTAAGTTAAGGGTTATTGTTAGGGCTAAGGCTAGGTTTTTGTTTAGGTCTAGAGCTAGAGTTAAGTCTAGGATTAGTTTTTGTAGTAGTGTAGGGTTTGGTTTAAGTTAAGGTTTAGTGTTAGGTCTATTGCTCGGTTTTGTTTTAGTCCTAGGGTTAGAGTTAGGGCTAGTTTTACAATTAGTATTAGGGTTAGGGCTAGTGTTAGTGTTAGGCTTAGACTTAGAGTTAGGGTTACATTTATAATTATGTTAAATCTAGGATTAAGCTAGGATTAAGGATAGGGCAAGGGTTAGGGCCAGGGTTAGAGTTATGGTAAGAGATAGGTTTCAAACTAGGAATAGGGCTAGAGTGAGAGTTAGAGTTAGTGATAGGGCTAAAATTAGTGTTAGGGTTTCAGATAGGGTTAAAATAGGGCTAGGATTAGGACTAGGGTTAGTGTACAGTTTAGGCCTAGTGATAGGGATAGGGTTAGGTTTAAGTTTAGGATAAAGAGTGGCGTTATAGCTAGGTTTAGACATAGGGTGAGGGATAGAGTTAGGGTTAGGGCTAGGGCTGGGTTTAGGGTTATGATTAAGGCCATGTTTAGGGCTAGGATGAGGGCTAGCGGTTGTATTTGATTCAGGGCTAGGATTAGTTATAGGGCTAATATCAGGTCTCGGTTTATGGTTAAAGATAGATTTAGGGTTAGGCTAATGGCTACGTCTAGTGTAAGGGTTAGGTTTAGGGTAAGGGTCAGGTTTAGAGCTCAGGGAATTATTAGGATTAGGATTTGACTTAGGTAAGGATTTAGGTTTATGGCTCAAATTAGCATTAGGGTTAGGGTTAGGGATATAGTTAGGGTTTGTTTTAAGGTTCAGGTATGGTTTAGGGTAATTGATATGGATAGCGTTCATGATAGGTCTAGGGTTAGGCTTAGGGTTAGTATTAGGGTAAGGGTTATGGTTAGGGTAATTCAGAGGGTTAGAGCTTAGATTAGAACTAGAGTTATGGTTAGTAATATGCCTTGAGTTAGGGTTAGAGTTAGTGTTAGAACTAGGGTTAGGGTTTGTTTTAGGGTTATATTTAGCATAAAGTTTAGGTTTTGAGCTAGGGTTAGGGCTAGGTTTAGGGACAGGTCTAGGGATAGGATTACAGTAGGTTTAGGTTTAGGGTATGAGTTAGTGCTAGGGTTATCATTAACATGAGGGTTAGGGTTAAGGTAACAGATAGGGTTAGGTTAGGTTTAGATTTTTTTTATAGTGTTAGAATTAGTGATAGTTTCAGGATTAGAGCTATGGTTATGTTTAGGTTTATGGTTAGGTTTATGATTTGATCTAGAGTTAGGGCTATGCTGAGTTTAATTTTAGGGTTATGTCTATGGTTAGTTATCTGGTTAGGGTTAGGGATAACATTAGGGTTCGGGCTAGGATTATCAATAAGTTTAGGTTTAGGGTTAGGGTAATGGGTAGGTTTAGAGCTAGGTTTTGATCTAGGTTATGTTTAGGATTTGGGCTATGGTTAGTGTGAGAGTTAGGTATAGGCCTAGGCTTATGTTTAGGATAAGGGTTAGGCTTTTAGCCATCTTAGGACTAAGGTGAGGGCTAAGGTTAGGTATAGGGCTAGTATTAGGTTTAGGGTTATGTTAGGGCTAGGTTTAGGCCTAAAATTACCTCTATGTTTAGAGTTAGGTTTAGGCCTAAGGTTAGGGCTATGGGTAATGTAAGATCTAGAGTTATGATTAGGGCTAGTTTTAGGGTTAGGGTTAGGGTTATGGCTGGGTCTGGAATTAGGTTTAGGTTTTGGTTAGTTTCAGGTTTAGAGGTAGGTTTATTGTGAAAGCCGGGGTCAGTGTTTGGGTTAGAGTTAAAGTTATGGTTAAAGCCAGAATTAGGACTAGGTTTAAGTCTAGGGTTTGAGTTAGTGTTTGGGTTAGGTAAAGGTTTTTAGGGCTAGGGGTAGGATTTTGTTTTGGTGTAGAGCTATATTTCAGGCTATATTTAGAATTAGGTTTAGGTCTAGAGCTAGTGGCATGTTTAGGTTTAGGTATAAGTTTACAAGGAGGGCTAATGTTAGAGTTTTGTTTAGGGTTAGGGTCAGGTTTAGCCCTAGGGTTTATGTTATGGTCAGAATAAGGGTCAGTGTTAGGGTTAGGGTTTGGAATAGCATTAGAGATAGAATGAGATGTAGTATTAGGACTATTAATAGGGTTGATATTTGGTTAGCCTAAGGATTAGGGATAAGTCTAGGGTTATCATTAGGATTAATGTTTTGCTCAGGGTAAGGCATAGGGTTAAGCCTAGGGGTAGGTTTATGGTTAGGGTTAAAGCTAGGCTTAGGGCTCAGATTAGGGCGAGATTTTGTGTGAGGTTTAAGGCTAGGGTAGGGCAATTTCTAATATAAGGACTAGGGTTACAATTAGGCTTAGGTGTAGGTGTAGGTCAAGTGTTAGGGTTAGGTTTAAGATTAGGGTTACAGTTAGCAATAAATTAGAGCTAGGATTTGATATATGGTTAGTGTTAGGATTAGGCCTAGGGTTAGGGCTAGGGTTAGTGTTAGTTGTAGTGTTAGGGTTAGGGTTAGGGATAGGGGAAAGGATGTGGTTTACCTAGGTTCAGAACTAGGGTTAGGGTTAGTATCAAAGTTAAGATTAGGACTCTCTAATTAGGGCTAGGGTTAGGTCTAGGTGTAGTGTTAAGGTTTGGTTTATGTTAAGGTTTAGGGTTAGCAGTATTGCTCGGGTTTGTTTTACTGTAAGGGTTAGGGTTAGTACTATATTTATGTTTAGCATTAGGGCTAGGGTTAGTGTTAATGTTAGGCCTAGGCTTAGGCTTCGAGTTAGCTTTAGAGTTAGGGTTAGATCTAGGTTTAGGAATAAGAATAAAGATTAGGCAGTGGTTATTGCTAGGTTAGGGCTAGGGTTAGGGCTAGGATTACGGTAATGGATACTGTTAGAAGTAGGTATAGGGCTAGTGTGAGAGTTAGAGTTAGTCTTAGGGCTAGAGTTAGGGTTACAGTTAGAGATAGGGTAAAATTAGGGCTAGAATTAGGGCTAGGGTTAGTGTTCACCTTAGGCCTAGCATTAGGGTTAGGGTTAGTGTTAAGTTTAGGGTAAGGAATGGCATTATAGCTAGGTTTTGAGATAGGGTGAGAGTTAGAATTAGGGTTAGGGCTATGATTAGGGTTAGGGTTATGATTAAGGCTAGGTTTGGGGCTAGGATGAGGGCTGTGGTTTATTTTAGTGTTATGGCTAGGATTAGGGCTGGGGCTAATATCAGATCTAGGGTTATGTTTAAAGATATTTTTATGGTTAGGTTTATGGCTACATGTGATATAAGTGTTAGGTTTAGAGTTAGGGTCAGGTTTAGAGCTAGGTGTATTATTAGAGTCATGTTCTGGGTTAGAAATTTGAGATAGTTTAAGGTTTAAAGTTAGGGCTTGAATTATCTTTATGGTTCGTGTTAGAGTAATTGTAGGGTGAGATTTAGGGTTTAGGTTTGGTTTAGAATAATACATAGGTTTAGCATTAGGGATAGGGTTAAGTTTAGGCCTAGGGTTATGGTTAAGGCAATGGATAGGGTTAGAGATAGGGTTAGGGATAGGGTTATGATTTTGATTAGGGCTAGGTTTAGGATTATGTTTAGGGTTAAAACTCGGGTTAGGGCTTGGTTTTGGGCTAGGATTGGGGTTAACAGTGCTAGGGTTAGGGGTAAGGCTAATATAAGTACCAGGTTACAGTTAGGGTTAAATTTAGGGTTAGGGTTAGTGGTAGGTCTAGTTTAGGTTTAGGGTTAGAGTTGGTGTGATGTTTAGACTAGGGTTAGTGTTGTGGTCAGAATCAGGGTCAGTGTTAATTCTAGTTTTCAGCTTAAAACTAGAATTAGTGCTAAGTTTAGGGTTAGGGTTAAGGGTTCGCTAGGGTTAAGGGTTAGGTTTAGGGCTATGGCTTGGTTTTATTTTAGGTCTAGTGATAGATTTAGAGTTAGGGTTAGTCTTAGGATTAGGTTTTGATTTAGAGTTAAAATTAGATCTAGGTTAGGGCTAGAGCTAATGATAGGGCTAGGGTTAGGGCAAGGGTTAGGTCTAGGATTAGGGTCCCCGTAAGGAATAGGGTTCAAACTAGGGATTGGGCTATTGTGGGAGTTAGATTTAGGCTTAGGGCTAGGGTTAGGGCTAGGGTTAGGAATAGGACTAAATTAGGGCTAAGATTACGGCTAGGATTAATTTTGGGGTTAGGCCTAAAGTTTGGATTAGGGTTAGGATTAATGCTTGGTTTAGGGCTAGGATAAGGGCTGGGGTTTGTGTTAGGTTTAGGACCAGGATTAGAGCTATGGCTAATGTCAGGTTTAAGGTTAGGGTTGGGGATAGTTTTAGGATCAGGGTTATGGCTAGGTCTAGTGTGTTAGGTTTAATGTAAATTCAGCCTTAGAGCTAGGAGACTTATTAGGGTCATGGTCATTGATAGAGTTTGCTTGAGGTTAGGGTTTATGGTTAGGGCTTGAGTTAGCACTACGGTGTGGGTTAGGTACTGATAGGGTTTTGTTTACTGTTTACATTAGGTTTAGGGTAATTGATAGGGTTAGGGTTAGTGATAGGATTAAGATTAGGCCTAGGGTTCGCATTAGGGTAAGGGTTATGGTTAGTATAATGGATGGAATTAGAGCTAAGTTTAGGGCTAGGCTTCTGGTTAGGAATAGGTCTTGAATTAGCGTTAGGGTTAGGGTTAAAACTAGGTTTAGGCTTAGGTTTATGTTTAGCAAAAGGTTTAGGTTTTGAGCTAGGGTTAGTTTTAGGGTGAGGGTTAGGTTTAGGGTTACTTCTAGGGATAAGATTATAGTACTCATAGGGTTAGGGTTAGGATTAGGGCTAGTGACATCATTAGGGATAGGGTTAGGGTTAGGGTAATGTATACAATTAGATGTAGATTTAGGGCTATGTTTAACATTAGATTGAGATTTAGGCTTAGAGTTAGGTCTATGGTTATATTTAGGTTTATAATAAGGGTTAGGGTTTGAGCTAGGGTTATGTCTATGGCAAGTGTGAGATTTAAGATTAGGTCTAGGGTTAGTTTTCCAGTTAGATTTAGGTTTAGCATTAAGCCTAGAATTATCAATAAGTTTAGGTTTAGGTTTAGAGTAATCGGTTGGTTTAGAGCTAGGTTTAAGGTTAGGGTTAAGTTTAGGATTAGGGCTAGTGTTAGGGTTAGATTGAGGGAGAGGTGTTGGTTTATATGTAGAATAATGTTTAGGATTTGAGCTAGGATTAGGACTAAGGCGAGAGTTAGTTTAGGGTTAGGGCTAGGGTTAGGGTTAGGGTTATGCTTAAGGCTTGATTTAGGCTTAGGATTAGCTGTAGGTTTTGTGTTAGGTTTAGGGCTAGGGTTAGGGCTATGGGTAATGTAAGAGCTAGGGTTATGTTGAGGGCTACTTGTAGGTTTAGGGTTATGGCTAGGTCTAGTGTTAGGTTTAGATTTTTGGTAGGGTCAGATTTAGAGACAGGTTTACTCTAAAGGCAGAGTCGGTGTTTGGGTTCGAGTTAGTGTTAGGGTTACAGCCAGTATTAGGTCTATGTTAAGTCTAGGGTTAGGTTAGTGTTATTGTTAGTTCTAGGGCTGGGTTCATGTTTAGGTATAGGGGAAGAGTTAAGGCTAGATTTAGGATTCCCTTTAGGTCTAGGGCTAGTGTTCGTGTTTGGTCTAGGTTTAGGGTCAGCTTTAGACCTAGGGTTAGGGTCAGAATAAGGGTCAGGGTTAGCGTTAGAGTTTGGGATAGGGTTAGAGCTAGAATGAGGGCTAGGGTTAAGACTATTAATAGGGTTAGAGTTTTGGTTAAACTAAGAATTAGAGATAGGTCTAGGGTTACTATTAGGGTTAGGTTTTTTCTTAGGTTAAGGGATAGCCTTAGAGCTAGGGTTAATGCTAGAGTTAGGGTTAGGGTTAGGGTTAAATATAAATATATTTTGAGCTCGGATTAGGGCTAGATTTGTATTAGGATTAGGGTTAGATTTTTGCATTGGCTAATATAAGAGGCAGGGTTACAATTAGATTAGTTTTAGGGTTAGAGTTAGGGGTAGGTCTAGTGTTAGGTTTAGGTTTAAGGTTAGTGTAATATTTAAAGCTAGGTTTATTGTTAGGATATGAGAAAGCATCAAGGTTAGTTTTAGGGTTAGGATTAGCACTCAAATAAGGGCTAGGGTTAATGTTCAGTTTAAGGTGAGGGCTGTGTTTAGAGCTAGGGTGACTGTTAGGATATCAGTCAGGTCAGAGTTTGCTTTAAGTTTAGGGTTATGACTTGAATTAGGGCTAGGGTTACTTTTAGGGTTTGGTTTAAGTTTAGGGTTGCCTTTAGAGATAGGGTCAGTTTTAGAGTATGAGTCAGGGTCAGGGTAAGTTTTAAGGTTATGGTTAGGACTCGAATCAGTCTAAGATTACGTCTAGGTGTACTGTTAGGGTTTGGTTTAAGTTATTTTTTAGTGTTAGGGCTGTTGCTCAGTTTTGTTTTAAGTCCTAGGTTTAGGGTTTTGGCTAGTTATAAGATGAGCATTAGGATTAGGGCTAGTATTAGTGTTAGGCTTAGGTTTGGGTTAGGGTTAGATTTGGATTTAGCATTAGATCAAGGATTAGGGCTAGGTCTAACTATAGGGCAAGGGTCAAGGCTAGGGTTATGGTTACTGTAACAGATAGGGTTAGAACTAGGGCTAGGACTAGGGTGAGAGTTAGAGTTAATCTTAGGCCTAGGGTTTTGGTTAGTTTTAGGGATATGGCTAAGTTAGGGCTAGGATTACGGCTAGTGGTTGTGATCAGCTTATGCCTAGTGTTAGGGCTAGGGTTATAGTTAATTTTAGGGTACGGTGTGTTGTTATAGCTAGGTTTAGAGGTAGAGTGAGAGTTAGAATTTGGTTTAGGACTAGGGTTAGGGTTAGGGTTATGATTAAGACTAAGTTTAGGGCTAGGATGATGCATAGGGTTACTTGTAGGGTTAGATCTAGAATTAGGGCTAGGGCTTATGTCAGCCTAGTGTTACAGTTTGGGGTAGATTTAGGGTTAGGTTTGTGTCTAGGTCTAGTGTAAGTTTTATTTTTATTGTAAGGGTTAGGTTTAGAGCTAGGTGTATTTTTAAGGTCAGTATCAGGGTTAGGGTTTGTTTTAGGTTAAGGTTTAGGGATAGTGCTAAAATAAGCATTAGGGTTAGGGTTAGGACAATTGATTGTGTTAGTTTTAGATTTCAGGGAAGGTTTAGGGCAATGGAGAGCTTTAGGGTTAGCAAAAGGGTTAGGGTTATGCCTAGGGTTAGCATTAGGATTAGGGTTATCATAAGGATAATATATCGTGTTAGAGCTATGGTTAGGGCTAGGGTTAGGTTATTATTAGGGCTAGAGTTTGGTTAGGTTTTGAGTTAGGGCTAGGAACCCCAGCTTAGGGTAAGGTTAGGGTTTGATTTAGGGTAAAGGTTACATTTTGTGCTAGGGTTAGGTCTAGGACGAGGGTTAGGCTTAGTGTTATGGTCAGTGTTAGGTATAGGGTTAGGGCTAGGGTTTTCATTAGGGTTAGCATTAGGTTTAGGGTAATAGATTGGGTTAGATATAAGGTTAGCTTTATGGTTAAGGTTAGGTTTAGATTTAAGTTTAGTTTTAGGGCTAGGTTTACTGTTGGTTTTAAGGTAAAATTTAGGGTTTGAGTTAGGGTTAAGGCTATGGCAAGTTGTAGGTTTAGGGATAGGTCTAGGGATCGTTTATGGATTGGGTTGGGGTTTTGGTTAGGGATAGGGATAGGGTTATTATTAGGGTTAGGGTTAGACTTAGGCTAATGCCTAGGGCTAGATAGTTTTAGGTTTAGGGTTAAGGTTAAGATTAGGGCTATGGTTAGGGTTATGGTTAGGAATAGTGCTAGGGTCATGTTTGGGCTAAGGGTTAGTCTTTGAGCTAGGGTTAGGACTAAGGTGAGGGTTAGGGTTAGGGTTAGGACTGGAGTTAGGGTTATGGTGAGGGTTATGCTTAGGGTCAGTTTAGGCCTCGATTAGGGTTAAAGTTATTTAAGTTTCATGTTAGATTTAGGCCTAGGGTTTGTGCTATGTGTAATGTAAGATCTAGGGTTGTGATTAGAGCTAGTTTTAGGGTTAGGCTTAACCCTAGTCTAGTGCTACGTTTAGGTTTGGGTTAGGGTCAGGTTTATAGCTAGGTTTAAAGTTAGTGTCAGGGCCAGTGTTCAGGTTAAAGTTAGGGGTACGGTGAAAGCCAGAATAGGACTAGGGTTAGGTCTAGTGGTAGGTTTAGTGTTTGGTTTAGGTTAAGGGTTATTGTTAGGGATAGGACTATGTTTTAATTTAGGTCAAGGGCTAGAGTAATAGCTAGATTTAGGATTAAGTTTAGGTATGTGGCTAGTGTTAGGTTTAGGATTAGGTATAAGTTTACTGGTAGGGCTAGTTTCAGGTTTCGGTTTCATTTTAGGGTCAAATTTAGACCTATAATTAGTGTTATGTTCAGAATAAGGGTGAAGGTTTGGGTGAGGTTTTAGGTTAGGGTTAGATCTAGAATTTGGCTAGTTTTAGGACTAGTAAGAGAGTTATTGTTTGGGTTTGGTTAAGGATAAGGATTAGGACTATAGTTAGCATTATGAATAGGGTTTGTTTTGGGGTAATGGATAGGATTAGAGCTGGGGTTAGGGCTAGGTTTAGGGTTAGGTTTAGGGCCAGTTTTAGGGTTAGGGTTAGGGTTAAATCTAGTCTTAGGGCATGGATTAGTGCTATTTTTGTGTTAGAGTTAGTGCTAGGTTTTGGCTAAGGCCAATGTAAGAACTAGGGTTATGATTAGGATTAGTTTTAGGGTTAGGGTTACGGCTAGGTCTAGTGTTAGCATTAGTTTTAGGGTTAGGGTGATATTTAGAGCTAGGCTTTGTGTTTGGATATGAGTCAGTGTGAGGGTTAGTTTTAGGCCTAGACTCGAATTAGAGCTCGGGTTATGGCTAGTCATTGGTTAGGATTTGGTTTAGTTTAAGATTTAGGGTTAGAACAATGGCTAGGGTTAGGGGTAGGGTTAAGGTTAGGTTTCAAATAGGGCTACGTTTAGCTCTATGATTAGTGTTAGGGTTAGGCATATGGTTAGGGCTAAGGTTCGGGTTTGTTTTAAGGGAAGGGTTGGGGTTATATAGCTAGGTTCAGTGCTAGGACAAGGTTTATATTTAGGGATAGGGCTAGGTGAAAGTTTCGTTTAGGATTAAGTCTAGGTTTAGGGCTAGGATTAGGTCTAGGGTTTGTGTTAGGGTTAGGGCTAGAATAAGGGCTAGGGCTAATATCAGGTCTAGGGTTATGGTTAGGGATAGAGTTAGGGATATGTTTATGGCTAGGTCTGGTGTAAGGGTTAGGTTTAGCATAGGGTCAGGTATAGAGCTAGGTTATTATTATGGTCAGAGTATGCGTTAAGGATTGGTTTGGGTTAAGGTTTAAGGTTAGGGCTCAAATTAGCATTAGGGTTAGCGTTAGGGTTAGAGTAATGGATAAAATTAGGTTTACACTTTAGGTTAGGTTTAGAGTAATATATAGGGTGACTGTTAGGCATAGGTTCGGGTTAGGCCTAGAGTTAATATTAGGTTTAGGCTTATATTTAGAGTAATAAATATGTTTAGTGCTAGTGTTAGGGCTTAGGTTAAGGTTAGGATTAGGGCTAGTGTTTGGGTTACAACTTGGGCTAGTGTTATGGTTAGTTTTAGTGTAAGTGTTAGGGTTTGAGCTAGGGTTAGGGCTAGGTTGAGGTTTATGGTTAGAGTCAGGGCTACAGTTAGGGTTAGGGTTAGGGCTAGGTTTAGCATTAGGTTTATGGTTATGTCTAAGGTAATGGATAAAGTTAGAGCTAGAATTTGGGCTATGGTTTCAGTTAGGATGAGGGATAGGGTTAGAGTTAGGATTAGAGCTACAGTTATGTTTAGAGTAAGGGTTAGAGTTTGAGCTAGGGTTTGATCTAGGGCAAGCATTAGGCTTAGGGTTTGTGCTACGGTTAGGGTTAAGGTTATGCTTAGGTCTAGGTTTAGGGCTTGTATTAGGGCTAGGTTTTGTGTGAGGTTTATGGCTAGTGTTATGGCTATGGATAATGTAAGACCTAGTGTTATGGTTATGGCTAGTTTTTTTGTGTTAGTGTTATACATATGTCTAGTGTTAGGTTTAAGTTTTCGGTTAGGATAAGGTTTAGAACTAGGGTTTGTGTTAGTGTAAGCATCATTGTTCGGGCTAGCATTGAGTTTTCGTTAGGGTCAGAATTAGAACTAGGTTTAATCTAGGGCTAAGGTTAGTCTTTGCTTTAGGTTAATGGTTATTTTAGGGCTAGGGCTAGGTTTTTGTTTAGGACTAGGGCTAGATTTATGGATATATTTAGGATTAAGTTTGGGTCTAGTGCTAGTGTTATGGTTAGTTTTAGGTATAGGTTTACTGGTAGGGCTAGTGTTAGGGTTCGGGTTAGTAGTAAGGTCAGGCTTTGATCTATTTTTAGTGTTATGGTCAAAATAAGGGAAGGGTTTGGCTTAGGTTTCGGGTTAAGGTTAGAGACAGAATTAGGGATAGGGTTAGGACTAGTAATTGAGTTAGGTTTTGGGGTAAGCTAAGTGTTAGGGTTAGAACTAGGGTAGCATTAGAGTGAGAGTTTGGCTTAGGGTAAGGAATATGTTTAGAGCTAGGGTTTGGATTAGTGTTAGGGTTAGGGTTAGTGTTAAAGATAGAATTGAGTATCAGATTACCACTAGGTTTTGTGTTATGGTTAGGGCTCTGGCTAATATAAGAACTAGCTTTACAGTTAGAGAGAGTTTTAGGTTTAGGATTAGGGATAGGTCTAGTGTTTGGTTTAGGTTTAGGGTTAGGGTGATGTTTAGAGGTAGGGTTAGTTTTAGGGTCAGAGTCCGGGTCAGTATTAGTGGTAGGGATAAGGTTAGGACTAGGTGTAGCATTAGGATTTGGTTTAGGTTAAGGTTTAGGATTAGGGCTATAGCTTAGTTTTGTTTGTGGGCTATGGCTAGGGTTAGGGCTAGTTTTCTAATTAGAATTAGGTTTAGGGCTAGAGTTAGGGTGAGGTTTAGGTTTATAATTAGGGTAGATTTAGAGTTAGGGGTACTTCTAGGTTTAGGACTATGGCTAGGTTTAGGGCTAAGGTTAGGGCTAGTGTTAGGGTTAGGCAATAGATAAAGTTGGTACTAGAAATAGGTCTTGGGCTACAGTTAGGTTAGTCTTAGGGCTAAGGTTAGAGTTAGGGTTACAGTTAGCAATAAATTAGGGCTAGGATTAGAGCTATGGTTAGTGTTAGGATTAGGTGTAGAGTTAGGGCTAAGTTTAGTGTTAGAGATAGTGTTAGAGTTAGGGATAGTGATAGGGGAAAGGATATACCTAGGTTCAGAAATAGGGCGAGGGTTGAAATTAGGGTTTGGGCTAGGGTTAGGGTTTGGGTAAGGGTTAAAGCTAGGTTTAAGGCTAGGATGAGGGCTCTGCTTTGTGTTAGGTTTAAGGAAAAATTAGGTAGAGTTCTAATATCAGGTCTAAGGATACGGTTAGGGATATTTTTAGTGTTAGTTTTATGGCTAGGTCTAGTTTAAGGGTTATGTTTCGGGTAAGGATCAGGTTTAGAGCTAGGTGTGTTATTAGAGTCAGTGTCTTGTTCAGAGTTTGAGTTAAGTTTTGGATTAGTTTTAGGCCTCGAATTAGCAATAGGGTTAGGGTTAGAGTTTGAGTAATTGATAGGGTTAGGTTTAGTGTTCAGGTTGGTTTTAGGTAAGAATAAGGTTAGTGTTAGCGATAGGTTTAGGGTTAAGCCTAAATGGATAGCGTTAGATTTATGTTTAGGACTAGGGTTAGTGTTAGGTTTAGCGTAACTCTTAGGATTTGAGCTAGGATTAGGACTACGGCAAGGGTTAGTTTTACAGTTGGTTCTAGGGTTAGGTTTACATTTAGGGTTAGTGTAGGTTTAGAGTTAGGACAAGGGTTAAGTTTACAGTTAGGGTTAGAATAGTTTTAGGGTTAGGGTAGTGTTACCTTGACATTTATAGTTAGGGTTAGGGTAATGGTTTGGGTTAGAATTATATTTAGAGCTATGTTTGGGTTAGGCTTATGTTTAGGGTAATGGATAGGTTACGGCTAGGTTTATAGTTAGGATAAGGGCTAGTTTTAGGGTTAGGGTTAGGTCTAGGGTTAGCATTATGGTTAGGTTTAGGGTAAGTGTTAGGGTTTGAGCTATGGTTAGGGTTATCGTGACATTAGGGTTAGTGTCAGGTCTAGGTTTAGGATTAGGGTTAAGTTTAGGGCTAGGTTTAGCACTAGGATTAGGGTTATGTTTAGGGTAATGGATAGGATTAGAGCTAGAGTTAGGGCTAGGATTATGGTTAGGATTAAGTCTAGGGTTAGGTTTAGGGTTAGGGCCATTTTTAGGTTTAGGGTTAGTTTTAGACTAATGATTAAGTTTAGGGATAGGGTTAGGGTTAAAACCAGGTGGAGGGCTCAGTATAGGGCTAGGTTTTGGGTTAGGTTAGGGCTAGGATTGGGGCTAAGGCTAATGTAAGAACTAGAGTTATGATTAGGCAACTTGTAGGGCTACTGTTAGGGCTAGTTCTAGTTTTAGGGTTAGGTATACATTTTGGTGATGTTTGAGCTAGGGTTAGTTTAAGATAAGAGTCAGGCTCAAGGTTAGTTTTGGGGTTATGTTAGGACTGGAATTAGGGCTGATGTTAGGACTAGGTGTAGGGTTAGGTATTGGTTTAGGTAAAGCGTTAGGTTTAGGGCTATGGCTCAGTTTTGTTTTAGGGCTTGAACTAGATTAATGCTAGTTTTAGGTTTAGTGTTAGTTTTAGGGCTAGTGTTAGTGTGAGATTTAGGCTTAGGGTTAAAGTTGGTCTTAGAGTTATGGTTAGTTCTAGGGTTAGGGCTCGGGCTAGTGTTAGGGCAAAAGTTAGGGCAAGTGTTATGGTTATGGTAAGGAATAGGATTAGATCTAAGAATACGGCTAGGGTGAGAGTTAGAATTAGTCTTAGTCCTGGTGGTAGGATTAGGGCTAAATTAATGCTAGGATCAGGTCTAGGATTAGTGTAAGGGTTAAGTCTAGAGTTAGAGTTAGGGTTATATTTGGGGGAGGGGATGAGGTTATAGCAAGTTCAGAACTAGGGTGAGGGATAAAATTAGGGATATGGCTAGAGTTAGGGTTTGGGTTAGGATCAAGACTAGTTATAGGTCTAGGATGAGGGCTAGCATTTGTGTTAGGTTTATGGCAAGAATTAGGGCTAGGGCTAATATCAGGTCTAGGGTTATGGTTAGGAATAGTTTTTGGGTAAGATTTATGGCTAGGTTTAGTGTCAGAGTTAGGTTTATGGTGAGGTTCAAGTTGAGAGCTAGGGTATTCTAATAGAGTCAGGTTTTGGGTTTGTGTTAGGTTGAGGTTTAGGGTTATGGCTCAAATTAGCATTAGGTTTGAGTTAGAATTAGGATAATGGATAAGGTTATGTTTAGGCTTCAGTTTAGGTTTAGGGCTCAGATTAGGTTTAAGGTAATGGATAGGGTTAGTGTTCGGCCTAGGGTTAGCATTAGGTTTATGGTTATCATTAGGGTAATGGATAGGTTTAGAGCTAGGGTTAGGGCTAGGGTTATGTTTAGTATTACGGCTATATTTAGGGTTAGGGTTAAGGCTAGGGTTAGTTTTAGAATATGGCTTAGGGTTTGAGCTAGGGTTAGTGCTAAGAATAGGGTTAGGCTTAGGATTAGGTCTAGGATTAGGATTAGGGTTACCATTAGGGTTAAGTGTATGGACAGGTTTAGATGTTAAGTTAGGGGGGTTAGGGTTAGGTTTAGATTTAGGACTAGGGTTAGTGTTACGTTTAGCATAATTGTTAGGGTTTGAGCTAGGTTTAGGACTATGGCAAGGTTTAGGTTTATTGTTAGGTGTAGGGTTAGTTTTACAGTTAGGGTTAGAGTAGGTTTAGGGTTAGGGTTAAGGTTATCGTGATGTTTATGTTTAGGGTCAGGGTAATTGATGGGTTTAGAGCTAAGGCTAAGTCTAGTTTTAAGTTTAGGATTAGGGCTAGGGCTAGGGTTAAGTTTAGGGTAAGGCTTATCATTTCTTATGGTTAGGTTAAGGTAAGGGTCAGGGATTGAGTAAGTGTTACGGCTAGGTTGGGGCTTCAGGCTAGAATCAGGACTAGGGATAGAGTAAGGGTTAGGGTTATTGTTAGGGCTAGGTTTAGCATTAGGTTTAGTGTTATGATTAGGGTAATGGCTAGAGTTAGAGGTAGAGTTTGGGCTATGTTTATAGTTAGGATTAGGGCAAGGATTGGGATTAGGGTTTGGGATAAGTTTATGTTTAAGGTAACAGCTATGGTTTGAGCTAGTGTTAGTGCTAGGGGTAGATCACGGATTAGGTTCAGCCTTAGGTCTAGGGACAGGATTATGATAGGTTTAGGGTTAGAGTTAAGTTTAGGGCTAGGGTTAACATTAGGTTTAGGATAAGGGTTAGGGTAATGGATATGTTTAGATGTAGGTTTACATTTAGGTTCAGGGTTAGATTTAGTTTTAAGATTAATGTTAAGGCTACGGTTATGTTTAGGTTTATGGTATGGGTTAGGTTTTGAGCTAGGGTTATGGCTAGGTTTAGGGTTAGGTCTAGGGATAAGGTAATGGTAGGTTTAAGATTAGGGTTAGAATTAGGGGTAGGGTTATCATTAACATTAGGGTTGCGGTTAAGGTAATGGATAGGGTTAGTTTAGGTTTAGATTTGGTTTAGATTTAGAATTAGTGATAGTTTTAGGATTAGAGCTATGGTTATGTTTAGGATTATGGTTAGGTTTATGGTTTGATCTAGAGTTAGGGCTATGCTGAATGTTAATTTTAAGGTTATGTCTCTGGTTAGTTTTCCAGTTAGGTTTAGGTTTAACATAAGTGTTCTGGCCAGGATTTTCAATAAGGTTAGGTTTAGGGTTAGGGTAATGGATAGGTTTAGATCTAGGTTTCGGGCTAGGTTAAGTTTAATATCTGGGCTAGGTTTAGGGTGAGAGGTAGGGATAGGTCTAGGTTTATGTTTAGGGTAAAAGTTAGGCTTTGACTATCTTCGGACTAACGTGAGGGCTAGGGTTACATGTAGGGCTAGTGTTAGGTTTAGGGTTATGCTTAAGGCTAGGTTTAGGCCTAAAATTAGCTCTATGTTTAGTGTTAGGTTTAGGCCTAGGGTTAGGGCTATGGGTAATGTAAGATCTAGGGTTATGATTAGGGATAGTTTTAGGGTTAGGGTTATGGCTGGTCTAGAAATAGGTTTAGGTTTTGGTTAGTTTCAGGTTTGGAGGTAGGTTTAGTGTTAAAGGCAGGGTCAGTGTTTGGGTTAGAGTTAAAGTTAGGGTTACAGCCAGAATTAGGACTAGGTTTAAGTCTAGGGTTTGAGTTAGTATTTGGGTGAGGTAAAGGTTTTTATTAGGGGTAGGGCTAGGGTTTTGTTTAGGTCTAGAGCTGGAATTCAGGCTAGATTTAGGATTAGGTTTAGGTCTACAGATAGTGGTAGGGTTAGGTTTAGGCATAAGTTTACAAGTAGGGCTAGTGTTAGGGTTTGGTTTACGGTTAGGGTCAGGATAGCCCTAGGGTATATGTTATGTTCAGAATGAGGTTCAGCGTTGGGGTTAGGGTTTGTGATAATATTAGAGCTAGAATAAGATCTAGGGTTAGTGCTATTAATATGGTTAGGATTTGGTTAGCCTAAGGATTAAGGATAGGTCTAGATTTACCATTAGGTTTAAGGTTTTGCTCAGCGTATGGTATAGTGTTAGGGCTAGGGTTAGGTTTATGGTTAGGGTTAAAGCTAGGTTTAGGGCTCAGATTAGGACCTGTTTTTGTGTGAGGTTTAAGGCTAGTGTTAGGGCAATGGCTAATATAAGAACTAGGGTTACAATTAGGGATAGAGGTAGGGATAGGTCTATTGTTAGGTTTAGGTTTAAGATTAGGGTGATATTTATAGCTAGGCTTAGTGTTAGGATATTAGTCAAGTCAGGGTTAGTTTTAGGGTTAGGATTAGAACCCGAATTAGGGATAGGGTTAATGTTAGGGTTCAGTTTATATTTACGGTGGTGTTTAGAGCTAGGATGAGTGTTAGAATATAATTCAGGTTCAGAGTTATTTTTAAGGTTATGATTATTACTCGAATTAGGGCTAGAGTTAGATCTAGATGTAGTGCTTGCATTTGTTTTAAAAGTTAAGGTTAGTGTTAGGCCTGTTTCTCGATTTTGTTTTACTGTTATGGTTAGGATTAGAGCTAGTTTTATGACTAGCTTTAGGGTTGGGCTAGGGTTATGATTAGGTTTAGGATAAGGCTAGATTCAAGGATTGGGCTAGGTTTTGTGTTAGGTATAGGTCAAGATTTAGGGCTAGAACTAATGTCAGGTCAAGATTTATATTAAGTGATATTTTTAGGGTTATGTTTATGGCTAGGTCAAATTAAAGTGTTAAGTTTAGGGAAAGGGTCAGAATGAGAGCTGGGGTATTATTAGAGTCAGAGTCAGGCTTCAGGTTTGGGTTAGGTTAAAGTTTAGGTTTAAGCCTCAAATTAGCATTAAGGTTAGAATTAAGGTTAAGGTAATGGATAGTGTTAGGTTTAGGGTTCAGGTTAGGTTGAAGATAGTGATAGTTTGAGGATTAGTCTTAGGGTTAGCATTAGGGTTATGGTTATCATTAGGGTAATTTATAAGTTTAGACCTAGGGTAGGGCTAGGTTTATGGTTAAAATAGGGCTAGAATTAGGGTTAGGGTCAGGGTTAGGGCGAGGGTTACAGTTAGGATTAGGTTTAAGGTTTGAGCTAGCATTTTTGCTATGGCTAAGGTTTATTTAGAGTTTGTTCTAGGTTTATGGTCAGGGTTAGTGTTACAGTTAGGGCAAGGGTTATCATTAGGATTAGGGTAATAGGTTTAGATGTCAGGTTAAAGATAGGTTTAGGTTTATGTTAGCCTTAGGTTTAGGTTTAGAATTAGGTTTAGGATTTGAGCTAACTTAGATTTAGGGTTAGGGGTTAGGTTCACTATTAGCTCTAGGATTAGGTTTCGGTTTAGGGTTAGGGTGCATTTACCTTTAGGTCGAGTGTTATCATTAGGGTTAAGTTTAGGGTTAGGGTAATGGGTGGGGTTCAAGCTATGGTTTGGGCTAAGGTTAAGGTTAGGATTAGGGCTGGGGTTAGGGCTATGGTTAGGCCTTGGGTTAGTGTTAGGGTTAGGTTAAGTGTAATGGTTAGGGATTGAGCTAGGTTTAGGGCTAAGGTGAGGGTTAGGGTTACAGTCAGGGCTAGGGTAGGGTTAGGGTTTGGTTTAGGGCTGGAGTTAGCATTAGTTTTACGGTTATGGTTAGTGTAATGGATAGAGTTAGAGCTAGGCTTTTGGCTATGTTTACAGTTAGGATTAGGTCTAGAGTTAGTGAGGTTTAGAGTTTTGGCTAGGGTTATATTTAGGGTAAGGTTTAGGGTTTGTGCTAGAGTTAGGGGTAGAACAAGGGTTAGGGTTAGGTTTAGGGTTAGGGCTAGTTTTAGGGTTAGTGTTATGCTTAGGGTTAGGTTTCGGCTATAATTATGGCTAGGTTTTGTGTGAATTTTAGGGCTTGTGTTAGGTATATGGGTAATGTAAGATCTACAGTTATGTTTATGGCTAGATTTAGAGTTCGTCTAGTTTTGGGGTTAGTTTTTTGGTTAGGATAATGTTTAGAATTAGGGTTTTTGTTAGGGTCAGTTTCAGGGTTCAGGTTAGGATTAGATTTAGTGTTAGTCCAGAATGAGGACTTGGGTAGGTCTATGGATAGAGTGAGTGTTTGGTTTGGTTAAGGGATATTGTTAGGGCTAAGGCTAGGGTTATGGCTACATTTAGGATTACGTTTAGGTCTATTGCTTGTGTTAGTGTTAGGTTTAGGGTTAGGGTTACTGGTAAGGCTAGTTTTAAGTTTTGGATAAAATTTAGAGTCAGGTTTAAACCTAGGTTTAGTGTTAGGGTCAGAATAAGGGTCAGGGTTAGGGTTAGGGTTTGGGTTAAATTTAGAGCTAGAATGAGGTCTAAGGTTAGTACTAGGAATGGAGTTAAGTTTTGGGGTAGGCAAAGAATTAGGGTTAGGACTAGATTAGCCATAGGGTAAGGGTTTGACAAAGTGTAAGACTTAGGGTTAGAGCTAGGATTAGGACTAGGCATAAGGCTAGGGTTAGTGCCAGTGTTAGGGTTAGGGTTAAATTTAGGGTTAAGCTTGAATTACGGCTAGGTTTTGTGTTAGTTTTAGGGCTATGGCTAATTTAAGAACTGGCATTAAGATTATGGCTAGTTTTAGGGTTAGGTCTAGGGCGAGGACTAGTGTTAGGATTAGGTTTAGGGATAGGGTAATGTGTAGAACTAGGGTTAGTGTTAAGGTCGTAGTCAGTGTTAGTATTAGTTCTAGAGTTAGGGTTAGGTCTCAAATTAGGTCTAGGGTTAGGACTAGTTGTAGGGTTAGGTTTTGGTTTAGGTTAAGGTTTAGAGTCACTGCTATGGCTCGGTTTTGCTTGAGGGCTAGGGCTAGGGCTAGGGCTAATTTTCAAATTGGCATTAGGGTTAGAGCTAGTGTTAGGGTGTGGTTTAGGCATAGGTTTATGGTTATATTTAGAGATAGGGTTAGATCTATGTTTAGGACTACAGTGAAAGTTAGGGCTAAGGTTAGGTCTAGGGTTTGAATTATCATAAGGGATAGTGTAAGAACTAGGGCTAGTGCTAGGGCGAGAGTTACAGTTAGTCTTAGTGTTAGGTTTAGATATAGGGTTAGAATTATGGCTTAATTAGGGCTAGGATTAGAGCTAGGGTTAGTATTAAGGCTGAGCCTAGGTTTATGGCTAGGGTTATGGTTATGCTTATGGATTGATACAATGTTATGGCTAGCTTTAGAACTAAGGCAAGGGTTAAAATTAGGTTTAGGTCTATGGTTAGTTAGGGTTAGGTTTAGGATTAAGGCTAAGATTAGGGCTAGGATTTGGGTTAGATTTTGTTCTAGTCTTTGGGCTTCATTAGTGCTAGGGCTAATGTCAGGTCTAGGTTATGGTTAGAGATAGTTTTAGGGTTAAGCTTATTAGTGTTAGGATTAAATTTGTGGATATGGTTAGGTTTAGGGTTCAGGTTAGGTTTATGGTAATGTACAGGTTTACGGTTAGGAATAAGTTCAGGGTTATCCTAGGGTTAGGATTAGGATTAGGGTAATGGATAGGGTTACAGCTGGGGTTAGGGCTAGGTTTATTGTTAAGATTAAGGCTAGGGTTAGGGTTAGGTTTTGGGTAATGGCAAGGGTTAGGGTTATGGTTAGGAGTAGGGTAAGTGTAAGAACTAGAATTAGGTTTTTCTTTAGTGTTAAAGTTAGTGTTAGGGCTCCGATTAGGGATAGGTTTTGGGTTAGATTAGGGCTAGATTTTGGGCTTCAGCTAATGTAAGAACTAAGGTTATGAGTAGAACTTGATTTAGGGTTAGGGTTAGGGCTAGGTATAGGGTTAGGTTTAGGTATAGGTTTTGAGTGATGTTCAGAGCCAGGGTAAGTGTTAGGGTCAGAGTAAGGGTCAGGGTTTGTTTTAGGGTTAGGTATAGGACTCAAATTAGAGTTAGGTTTAGGGCTAGGTGTAGGTTTAGGGTTTGCATTATGTTAAAGTTTAGGGTTAGGGCTATGGCTTGGTTGTTGATTAGGGCTAGTGCTAGGTTAAGTATAGTTTTATGATTAGCATTATTATTTCAGCTTGTTTTAGTGAGAGGTTTAGCTTAGTGTTAGGGTTTGATTTAGAGTTAGGCTTAGTTATAAGATTAGGGCTAGAGCTAGGGTTAGGGCTAATGTAAAGGCAAGTGATAGGAATATGGTAAGGGATAGTGTTAGCACTAGAAATATGACTAGGGTGAGAGTTAGAGTTAGTCTTAGGGCTAGGGTTAGGTTGGGTTTAGGGGTAAATTAGGGCTAGGATTACGTCTAGCATTTGTATTAGGGTTAGACATAGGTTTAGGTTTGGGGATAGGTTTAGGTTTAGAGGAAGGGATGGGTTTAGAGCTAGTTTGAGAGTTAGGTTGAAGGTTACAATTTTGGTTAGGGCTAGGGTTATGGTTTGGTTTAATAATAAGGCTTGGTTTAGGGCTAGGATGTGAGCTCTGGTTTGTTTTAGGGTTATGGCAAGAATTAGGGCTAGGACTAGTACCAGGTCAAGGCTTACATTAGGGATAGATTGAGAGTTAGATTTATGGCTAGGTCTAGTGTAAGGGTTAGGTTTAGGGTATGGGTGAGGTTTAGAGCTAGGGGTATTATTACAGTTAGAATTAGGTTTCAGGTTTGGTTTATGTTAGGGTTTAGGTTTAGACTTGAATTAGCATTAGGGTTTGGTTAGGGTAATGATAGGTTTAGGTTTAGGGTTCATGTTATGTGTAGGGTAATTGATAGGGTTAGAGTTAGCAAAAGGGTTATGGATAGGCATGTGGTTATGTTTGTGTTAGGATTGAAGCTTGATTTGTGGTTTGGATGAGGGCTAGGTTTTGTGTTAGGGTTAGGGCAAGTTTTAGAGATAGTGATAATGTCAGGTTTAGGGTTACAGCTATGGATAGTTATATGGTTAGATTCATGGCTAGGTCTAATATTAGGTTTAGGGTAAGGGCCAGGTTAAGAGTAATGTGTATTTTTAGGGTCAGGGCCAGGATTCAGTTTTGTGTTAGGTTAATAATTAGGATTATGCCTCAAATTAGCATTAGGGTTAAAATTAGCCTTAGGTTAATGGATAGGTTTAGGTTTAGGATTTAGGTTAAGATAGGGTAATTGGTAGGGTTAGGTTTAGTGATAGGGTTACGGTTAGGCCTAGGGTTTGCATTTGGGTTAGGGTTATATTTAGGTTAATGAATAGCGTTAGAGCTAGGGTTAGGCCTAGCGTTTTGGATAGAATTAGGGCTAGAGTTAGGGTTAGGGTTAGGGCTAGGGCTTGTTTAGGTTTAGGGTACAGGATATGTTTTGAGGTAGGGTTAGAGCTAGGGTGAGTGTTAGGTTTAGGATTATGTCTAGAGTTAGATTTATGGTTAAGGTTAGGGTTAGTGTTAGGGTTAGGGCTAAGGTTATCTTTAGAGTTAGGTTAATGGATAGGGTTAGATATCAGGTTAGGATTAGGCGTAGTTTTAGGTTTAGGGTTAGTGTTAGGGTTAGGGCTAAGATTATCATTAGAGTTTGGGTAATGGATAGGGTTAGATTTCAGGTTATGGTTAGGGGTAGTTTTAGGTTTAGGGTTAATGTTAGGGTTTGGGCTAGGGTTAGTGTCAGAGTAAGGGTTAGGTTTTTATCTAGGGTTAAGGCTACAATGAGGGTTAGGTTTAGGGTTATGTGTAGTATTAGGTTTACAATTAGGATTAGAGCTAGGTTTATCATTAGGGTTAAGGTTCAGTTTAGGGTAATGGATAATTTTAGAATAGTATTAGGGCTAGTGTTAACATTATGATTAGGGCTAGGATTAGGTTTAGGTTTATGGATAGGGCTAGGGTTATGTTTAGTGTTCGATTTTGTGTTTTACCTAGGGTTAAGTCTAAGGCGAGTTTTAAGGTTAGCATGAGGGTTAGGCTTAGGATAAGGGATAAGTTTAGGTTAGGATTAGGGTTACACTTTGGGCTAGTTTAGGCCTGGGATTAGGGCTAGGTTTTTGTTAGGTTTAGAGCTAGTTTTAGTGCTATGGTAAAGTAAGGGTTATGTTTACCATTATGGCTGGACCTAATGGTAGGTTTAGGTTTCGGTTAGCGTCAGTTTTATAACTAGGTTTAGTGTTAGTGTCAGGGTCTGTCTTTGGATAAGGGTTAGGGTTAGGGCTAGAGCCAGAATTAGGATTGGTTATGTCTAGAGGTAAGGATTGTGTTTGGCTTAGCTTAAGGGTTATCATTAGAGCTAGGACTATGTTTTTGTTTTGGTCTTTGCTAAAGATATGTCCGGATTTAGGATTAGATTTAATCTAGGGCTAGTTTTAGGGTTATGTTTAGATATAGGGTTATGGGTAGGGCTAGTGTTAGGGTTTGGTTTAGATTGAGGGTCAGAATAAGGGTCAGGGATGGGTTAAAATTTGGGTTATGGTTATAACAAGAATGAGTGCTAGGGTTAGGACTAGTAATAGGGTTAAATTTTGGGTCAGACTAAGGATTAGTTTTAGGACTAGAGTTAGCATTAGGGTTGGGGTTTGTCTAGGGTAAAGATAAGGTTAGACCTAAATTAGAGCTAGGGTTCCGGTTTAGTTTAGGGCTAGTGTTAGGGTTAGGGTTAGGGTGAAAGCTAGGGTTAGGTCTCAGATTTGGGCTAGGTTTTGGTTAGCATTAGTTTTAAGATTATCATTAGTGTATGATCTAGAGTTTTGAGTAGAACTAGTTTTAGAATTACTGTTAGGACTAGGTCACGTGTTAGAGTAAGTTTTAGGTTTAGGGTGATGATTAGAGGTTGGGTTAGTGTTAATGTCAGAGACAGGTTCAAAAGTAGTTTTCGGTTAACATTATGACTAGAATTAGGGCTAGGCTTAGGGCTAGAGGTAAAGTTAGGCTTTGGTTTTGGTAAAAGTTTAGGGTTAGTGTTATTGTTTGTTTTGTTTTAGGGCTAAGCCTTTGATTAGGGCTTGTTTTAGGATTAGTGTTAGGGTAAGGACTAGTGTTAGGGTGAGGTTTAGGTGTAGAATTAGGGTTAGATTTAGGTGTAGAATTAGTGTTAGGTTTAGATCTAGGGTTAGGGCAAGTTTTAAGGTCAGGGCTAGTGTTATTCTAGACTATGGCTAGGAATAAGGTTACAGTAAGTGATAGGGTTAGAATTAGGGCTAGGGCTAGGGTGGAGTAGTCTTGAAGCTAGGATTAGGATTAGGTTTAGAATTCGTGGGAGTGTTAGTGTTAGGGTTAGTCCTAGAGTTAAGGTTAGGTCTAGAGTTAGTGTTAGGGTTAGGGTTTGGGTTAGGTTTAAGGTAAGCAATGGGGTTATAACTAGGTTTAGGGACAGGGAATATGTTAGAATTAGGGTTAGGGTTATGATTAAGGCTAGGTTTTGGTCTAGGATGAGAGCTGGTGTTCGTGTTAGGTTTAGGGCTACGATTAGGGCTAGGGCTAATGTCAGGTCTAGGGTTACAGATAGGAATATGTTTTGGGTTATGTTTATAGTTAGGTCTAGTGTAAGGGTTAGATTTAGAGTAAGGGTCAAGTTTAGTGCTATGTGTATTATTAGGGTCAGTGTACAGCTTATTGTTTGGTTTAGGTTAAGGTTTAGGTTTATGATCCAAATTAGCATTAGTGTTAGAGTTAGGGTTAGGATAATGAATAGGCTTAGGATTAGGGTTCAGGTTAGTTTTAGGGCAATGGATACGTTTAGGGATTTTGATAGGCTTAGGGTTAAGACTAGGCTTAATATTAGGGTTAGGATTATAGTTAGGGTAATGGATAGAATTAGAACTAGGATTAGGGCTAGGGTTATGGTTAGGATTAGGGCTAGGGTTAGGGTATTGGATATAATTAGAGCTATGATTAGGTCTATGGTTAAGGTTAGGATTAGGGCTAGTGTTAGGTTAGGGTTTGGGATAGGACTTGGGTTATGTTAAGGGTAAAGTTTAGGCTTTGAGCTAGGGTTAGGTCTAAAGCAAGGCTTAGGGTTAGGGTTAGGGCTAGAGTTAGATTTAGGGTTATGCTTAGGGCTATGTTCAGGCCTAGGATTAGGGCTAGATTTTTTGCTAGTTTAGGCCTAGGGTTAGGGCCTTGGGTACTGTAAGAGCTAGGGTTATGATTAGGGCTAGTTTTAGGGTTAGGGTTATGGCTAGGTGTAGTGTTAGGTAGGTTTTGGGTGAGTGTCAGGTTTAAAGGTAGGTTCCGTGTTAGAATCAGGGTCAGTTTTTGGGGTACGGTTAGGGTTAGTGTTAGAGCCAGAATTAGCACTAGGTTTAGGTGTAGGAGTAAGGTAAGTATTCGGTTTATATTAAGAGTTATTGTAGGGCTAGTGCTAGGTTTTGTTTAAGTCTAGGGTTAGAGTTATAGCTATATTTAGGCTTAGCTTTGGGTCTAGGTCTTGTGTTAGGCTTAGGTATAGGTATAGGGTTACCAGTAGGGCTAGTGTTATGATTTGGTTTAGGGTTACGGTCAGGTTTAGACCTAGGGTTACTCTTAGGGTCAGATGAGGGTCAGGGTTAGGTTTAGAGGTAGAATGAGGGCTAGGGTTAAGACTAGTAATATAGTTAGAGTTTAAGTTAGGCTAAGGATTAGGACTAGAACTCACATTAGCCTTTAGGTTAGGGTTTGGCTTAGTGTAAGTAATAGGGATAGAGTTAGGGGATAGGGCTACTGTTAGGGTTAAAGTTAGGGCTAGTACTAGGGTTAAACCTAGGGTTAGGGCTCCGATTAGGGGTAGAATTTGTGTTAGGGTTAGGGCTATGGATAGGACAATGACTAATGTATGAACTAGGGTTTTGATTAAGGCTAGTTTTAGGATTAGGTTAAGTCTAGATGTAGTGTTATAAATGTTATTAATGTAAGGGTGATTTTTAGACATAGGATTAGTGTTTTGGTCAGTGTCAGAGTCAGGGTTAGTTTTAGACTTAGTTTTAGTGCTATTTGTAGGGTTAGCATTTGATTTAGGTTAAGTGTTAGGATTAGGGCTATGGCTTGGTTTTGGTTTATGGCTAGTGCTATGGATAGGGCCAGTTTTATGATTAGCATTATGGATATGGGTAGTGTTAGGGTTTGGTTTATGCTTATTGTTAAAGTTAAATTTAGAGTTAGGTTTAGATTTAGACTTAGTCTTAGATCTAGGTTTAGGAATAAGGCTAAGGGTAGAACTAGGACTAGGGCTAGGACAAGAGTTAAAGTTAGTCTTATGGATAGGTTTAGGGTAAGGATAGGATTAAATAAAGGCTAGGATTAGCATTAGGCTTTGGGTTATTCCTAGGTTTTGGGCAAGGTTTAGAGTTAGGTTCTGTGTTAGAATTAGGGCTAGGTTTAGGGCAATGGTTAATGTAAGAACTAGGGTTACCATTAGGGTTAGTTTTAGTGTTAGGATATGTGTTAGATTTAGTGTTAGGGTTAGGTTTAAGGTTAGGGTGATATTTTTAGCTAGGTTTTATGTTAGGATAGGAGTCAGGGTCAGGTGGAGTGTTAGGGTTAGTTTTAGGACTCGAATTAGGGCTAGTGTTACTTTTAGGGTTCAGTTTAAGGTGAGGGTGGTGTTTAGAGCTAGGGTGAGTGTTAGGATATGAGTCAAGGTCAGGGTTGGTTTTAAGGTTAGGGTCAAGACTCAAATTAGGGCTAGGGTTAAGTCTAGTTGTAGTGTTAGGGTTTTGTTTAAGTTATGGTTTAGGGTTAATGCTAAAACTTGGTTTTGTTTCAGTCCTAGGGTTAGATTAGGGCTAGTGTTAGTGTTAGGCTTAGGCTTAGTGATTGGGTTAGGGTTAAATTTGGATATAGGGTTAGATCTAGAGCTAGGGACAGAACTAAGGATAGGGCAAGTGTTATGGCTAGGTTAGGGTTATGGTAAAAGATAGGGTTAGAACTAGGGATAGGGCTAGGGTGAGAGTTAGTCTTAGGGCTAGGGTTAGGGTTAGGGTTAGAGATAGGGCTCAATTAGGGCTAGGATTAGGGCTAGGTTTAGTGTTTAGTTTAAGCCTAGGGTTAGGGTTTAGAGTTTAGGTTTAGAATTAGGCCAAATTTGGGTAAGGGATGGCTTTTTAGCTATGTTTAGAGGTAGGGTGAAGATTATAATTAGGATTAGGACTATGATTATTGTTAGCATTATGATAAAGGCTAGATTTATGGCTAGGATGAGGGCTAGGGTACTTTTTTTTAGGGTTAGGGCTACGATTAGTGCTAGGGCTAATGTCAGGTCCAGAATTATGGTTAAAGATAGTTTTAGGGTTGGGATTATGGGTACGACTATTTGAAGGGTTAGGTTTAGGGTTAGTGTCAGGTTTAGAGCTAGGGGTATTATTAGGGTCAAGTTCTGAGTTAGGGTTTGGGATAGGTTAAGGCTTAAATTTAGGGCTCGAATTAGCATTAGGATTTTGGTTGTGGTTATGGTTATGGTAATGGATAGAGTTAGAAATCAGTTCAGGGCTATGGTCATGGTTATGATTAGGACTAGGTTTGGGTTAAGTTAGTGCTAGGGTTAGGGTTATGGCTAATGTAAGTACTAGGGTCATGATTATGGCTAATTTTAGTGTTTTAGGGCTAGGTTTAGTGTTAAGTTTATGGTTAGGATTAGGGTGATGTTTAGACCACGGGTTAGTGTTATAGACAGAGTAAGGGTCAGGGTTAGCTAAAGGGTTTGGCTTAAAACTCGAATTAAGGAAGGGGTTAGGGCTAGGTGTAGGGTAGGGTTTGGTCTAGGTTAAGGGTTAGGGTTAGAACTTTGGCTCAGTTTAGTTTTAGGGCTAGGGTTAGGGTTAGGGCCAATTTTAGGATTAGTATTAGGGTTAGGGCTAGTCTTAGAATTAGGCTTAGGCTTTGGGTTAGGGTTAAATTAAGAGTTAGGTTTTTATCTAAGGTTCGTGCTAGGGATAAGTATAGGGCAAGTGTTAGGAATACGATTTGGCATAGGGTTAGTTTTATGGGAAGGGAGTGGATTAGAATGAGTGATAGGGCCATTGTGAGAGTTAGAGTTACTCTTAGGGCTAGGATTAGGGTTAGGGTTAGGGATAGGGCTAAATTACAGATAAGGTTATAGTTACGGCTAGGGTTAGAGCTAGTTTTAGAATTAGTATCAGAGTTTGGGTTAGTTTTAGGCTTAGGCATCGAGTTAGGGTTAGATTTAAAGTTAGTTTTCAATCTAGTGTTAAAGCTAATGGTAAGTATAGGACAATTGTGACAACAAGGGTTAGGGTTAGGGTTAGGGTTACGTTTAGGGTAAGGGATGTGATTTTGGCTAGGTTTAGGGCTAGGGCAAGGGTTAGTATTAGGGTTAGGGCAGAGTTAGGGTTAGGGTTATGATTAAGGCTAAGTTTATGACTAGGAAAGGTTTAGGGTTTGTGTTAGCAATAGGGATATTATTAGGGCTAGGGCTAATGTCAGTTCTAGGGTTATAGTTAGGGCTAGATTTAGTGTTAGGTTTATGGCTTGGTCCAGTATAAGGATTAGGTTTAGGGTAAGATTCAGGTTTATATCAAGGGTTATATTTAGAGTCAGGTTTAGGGTTTGGGTTATGTTAGGTTTTCAGTTTAAGGTAATGACAGGGTTATTTTTGGGGTTTAGGTTTGGTTTAGTGTAATGGATAGGGTTAAGATTAGGCCTAGGATTAGCTTAAGATTAGGGTTACTGATAGGGTAATGGATAGATTTAGACCTAAGTTTAGAGCTAGTGTTATGTATAGGATTAAGGCTAGTTTGGGGTTAGGCTTAGGTTTAAGTTTAGGGTTAAAGCTAGGTTTAGGCCTCAGATTAAGGCTAGGTTTTGTGTTAGGTTAGGGCTAGTGTTAAGGCTGTGGCTAATCTATGAAGTAGGGTTATGATTAGCACTAGTTATAGGGTTAGGGTTAGGGCTAGGTGTAGTGCTAGGTTGAAGTTTACAGTGATGATGATGTTTAGAGCCAGGGTTAGTGTTAGGGTCAGGGTTATTTTTCGTGTTAGGGTTAGGACTAGAATTAGAATATGGTTAGGGCTAGGTGTAGGGTTAGAGTTTGGTTTAGGTTAAGGGTTAGTGTTATGGCTATGACTTGGTTTGTTTTAGGGCTAGAGCTAGGATTAGAGCTAGTTTTAGGATTAGATTTAGCATTATTGCTAGTTTTAGGTTTAGGTTTAGGCATAGGGTTCAGGTTAGATTTAGAGTTAGGGTTAAGTTTAGGATTATGACCAGGGCTATGGATAGGGCTAGGGTTACACCAAGGATTAGGGCTAGGATTAGGATTCTAATAAGGGATAGATTTAGAACTAGGGTTAGGTTTAGGGTGAGAATTAGAGTTAGTCTTTGGGCTAGAGTTAGGGTTAAGATTAGAGATAGGGCTAAATAAAGGCTAAGATTAGGGCTAGAGTTAGTGTTAGGTTTAGGCCTAGGGTGTTGGTTAGGGATAAAATTAAGGCTATGTTCAGGATCAGATAAGGGTTAGGGTTTGTGTTAGGGTTAGGGATAGGATTAAGGCTAGGCTTAATATCAGGTCTAGGGTTAAGGTTAGGAATTGTATTAGAGTTAGGTTTATGGCTAGGTATAGTATAAGGGTTAGGTAGGGTAAGAGGTTTATAGCTAGGGGAATTATTAGGGTCACGCTCAGTTTTAGGGTTTGGTTTAGGTTTGAGGTTAGGTTAGGGCTCAAATTAGCATTAGGGTTATGATTACCATAATGATTGGGTTCGGTTTAGGGTTCAGAGTAGCTTTAGGGTAATTGCTAGTTTTGGGGGAAGCAATAGGTTTAGGGTTAAGCCTAGGGGTAGCATTATGGTAAGAGTTATTTTTATGGTAATGGATACAGTTAGAATTAAGGTTAGGGCTAGGGTTATGGTTAGGATTAGGTTTGTGTTAGGGTTAAGGTGACTGTCAGAACTAGGATTAGGTTTAGGATTATGTTTAGTGTAAGTGTTTGGTTCTGAGGTATGATTACAGCGAGGCTGAGAGTTAAGTTCAGAGTTAGGTCTAGGGATAGGAGTATGGTAAATTTTGGGTTAGGATTGGTGTTAGGTTTAGACCTAGTTTTAGTGTTAGGGTCAGAATAAGTGTCAGGGTTAGGGTTAGCATTTGACATAGTGTTAGAGCTAAAATGAAGGCTAGGGTTAGGACTATTAATAGTGTTAGGATTTTGGTTAGTCTGAGGACTATGGATAAGTCTAAGGTTACTCTTAGGTTTAGGATTTCACTTAGGGTAAGGGATTGATTTATTCTAGGATTAGGGCTAAGGTTAGGGTTAGAGTTAGAGTTAAAGCTAGGTTTAGGGCTCGGTTTAGGGCTAGATATGCATTAGGGTTAGGGCTAGGATTAGGGCAACAACTAATGTAACAACTAAGATTTCCATTAGGGTTAGTTTTAGGGTTAGGGTTAGGTGTAGTTTGAGTGTTAGTGTTATTTTTAAGGTTAAGGTGATATTTATAGCTACGGTCCTTGTTAGGATAAGAGTCAGGGTCAGGGTTAGTTTTAAGGTTAGCGTTAAGAGTCGAATTAGGGCTATTGTTAATGTCAGTGTTCGGTTTGAGTTTAGGGCAGTGTATATAACTAGGGTGAGTGGATCAAGATTATTTTTAAAGTGAGACTTAATACTCGAATTAGGGCTAAGTTTAGATCTAGGTGAAGTGTTAGTGTTTGGTTTAAGTTAAGGTTTAGGGTTAGGGCTATTGCTCTGTTTTGGTTTACTGCTAGGATTAGGGTTAGGGCTAGTTTTATGATTATCCTTATGGTTAGGGCTAGTGTTAGTTTTAGGCTTAGGCTTAGGTTTAATGTTAGATTTAGAGTTAGGGTTATGCTGGGACTAACTTGAGGGCAAGTATTGGGGCTAGTGTTAGGTTTATGGTAGCAGAAAGGGATAGAACAAGGGATAGGGCTAGGGCTATGGCAAGAGTTAGAGTTAGTCTTAGGGCTAGCGATAGGATAGGGTTATAGGTATAGCTAAATTAGGGCTAGGATTAGGGCTAGGTTCTGTGTTTAAGCCTAGGGTTAGGGTTAGGGTTAGGTTTAAATTTAGGGTAAGAGATGATGTTATCAGTAGATTTAGAGGTAGGGTGAGGCTTAGAATTAGGGTTAGATGTAGGGCTAGAGTTAGGGTTATGATTAAGGATAGTTTTAGGACTAGGATGAGGGCTAGGTGTGTTTTTAGAATTAGGGCTAGGATTAGGGCTAGGGCTAATTTTAGTTCCGGAATTATGGTTAAAGATAGTTTTAGGATGAGGTTTATGGCTACATCTAGGCTAAGGGTTAGGTGTTGAGTTACAGTCAAGTTTCGATCTAGGGGTATTATTAGGGTCAAGGTCTGGGTTTGGGATAGGTTAAGGTTTCAAGTTTGGGCTTGAATGGATTTTAGGATTAGGATTAGCGTAATGGTAGGGTTATATTTAGGATTCATGTTAGGTTAAGGATAATGAAATGGTTAGAATTCGAAATAGGGTTAGGTTTATGATTAGGGCTAGATTTATGGTTAGGATTTGATCTAGGGTTAGGCTTAGGGTTATAGTTAGGGCTAGGGTTATTGTTAGGGTTATCTTTAAGGTTAAAGCTAAGGTAGGTCTTGGATTAGGGCTAGGTTTGTGATAGGTTATGGCAGTGGCTAATGTAAGAATTAGTGTAATGATTAACACTAGTTTCATGGTGTAGTTTTAGGGTTATTTTTAGTGTTAAAGTTAAGTTTATAACTAGGGTTACTGTTAGTGTCAATGACAGTGCTCAGGTAGGATAATGGTTAGGGTTAAAGGCAGAATTAGGACCAGGGTTAGGTCTAGAGGTAGGGTTAGAGTTTGATTTAAGTTAAGGGTCATTGTTAAGGCTAGGTCTATTTTGTCTTTATGACTAAAGCTATAGTTATGGCTAGATTTATGAGTAGGTTTAGGTCTAGGGCTAGTGTTAGGGTTTGTTTAGGTATAAGGTTACCAGTAGGGCTAGTGTTAGGTTTTGGTTTAGGTTTAGATTTAGATTTAGACCTAAGATTAGTGTTAGGGTCAGAACAATGGTCAGGGATGGGGTTAGGGTTTTGGATTTGGTTACATCTAGGATGAAGGCTAGGGTTAGGACTAGTTATAGAGTTAGGCTTTGGTAAGGGTATGGATTAGTGCTAAGAATATGGTGAGCATTAGGGTGAGCTTTTGCTTAGGGTAAGAAATAGAGTTCAAGCTAGGGTTAGGACTAGAGTTAGGGTTAGGTTTAGGGTTAAAACTTGTGTTAAGCCTTATATTAGGGCTAGTTTTGTATTAGGGTTAGGGCTAGTATTATGGTTACAGCTATTGTAAGAATTAGGGTTACTATTAGGGTTAGTTTTAGGGTTAGGTTTAGGGCTAGGTCTAGTGTTAGGTTTAGGTTTAAGGTTAGGGTGATGTTTAGAGCTAGGTTTAGTGTTTGGATATGAGTCAGGGTCATGGTTATGTATAGGGTTAGGATTAGTTGTCAAATTAGGGCTAGGGTTACGGCTGGTGTAGTGTTAAGGTTTGTTCTAAGGTAAGGGTTAGTGTTAGGGGTATGACTCCATTTTGTTTTAGGGCTTGGGCTAGGGTTACGGCTATTTTAGAATTAGCATTAGGGTTAGAACTAGTTTCAGGGTTAGGCTGAGGCATCGGTTTAGGGTTGGTTTTAGAGAGAGGTTTCGATATAGAGTTAGTCCTAGGGCTAAGAATAGTGCAAGGGTTACGACTAGGATTAGAGCTTGGTTTAGGGTTACAGTAAGTATAGGGTTAGAAATAGGGATGGGTATTGTATGAGAATTATAGCTAGACTTAATTCTAGGGTTTGGGTTAGGGTTAGGAATAGGGCTAACTTAGGACTAGGATAGGGCAAGGTTTAGTGTTAGGGCTAGGGCTAGAGTTAGCGTTATGGTTACGGATTGGACTAGTGTTAGGGTTAGGGTAAGGGTTAAAGGTTTAAAGCTAGGTGTAATATTAGGTTCAGGGTTTGAGTAGGGTTTGGTTTAGGTTAAGATTAGGGTTAAGGCTTGAAATAGCTTTAGGGATAGGGTTAGGGTGTGGGTTAGGGTAATTGATAGGGTTAGGTTAAGATTTCTGGTTAGATTTAGAGTAAGGAATAGGGTTAGTGTTAGTAATAGTGTCAGTGTTAGGCCTAGGATTAGCATTTGTGTTAGACTTACCTTTAGGGTAATGGATAGGGTTAGAAGTAAGGTTACAGCTAGGGTTAAAGTTAGAATTAGTGATAGGGTTAGGTTTAGGCCTTGGGTTAGAGTCAGGGTTAGTTTGGGGGTAAGTGTTAGCGTTTGAGCTAGGATCAGGGCTAGTGTGAGGGTTAGGTTTAGAGTGAGGTCTAATGTTAGGTTTAGTGTTAGGGTAATGTTTAGATTAAAGTTAGAGTTTGAGTTAGAATTAGGGTTAGGGCGAGGGTTAGGTTTAGGGTTAGGTCTAGGCTCATGGTTAGGGTTACAATATAGTCTTTACATTAGGTTTAAGGCTAGGATAAGGGCAATGTTTTGTGTGAGGTTTATGGCTATCATTAGGGCTATGGGAAATGTAAGAGCTAAGGATATGGTTATGGCTAGTTTTAGGGTTAGGGTTATGGATAAGTCCAGTGTCCTAGTTAGGTTTTGGGTTAGGATAAGATTTAGAGCTAGGGTTTGATTTGGGGTAACTGTCATTGTCGGGTTAGGGTTAGGCTTAGTGTGAGGGCCAGATTTATGGCTAGCGTTTGGTCTAGGGATAGAGTTGGTTTTTACGTTAGGTTAACGGTTATTGTTAGGGCTAGTGCTAGGTTTTTATTTAGGGCTAAGTCTACATTTATGACTCTATTTAGGGTTAGGTTTGGTCTAGCGCTATTGTTACTGTTAGATTTAGGTATAGGTCTACCAGTAGAGGTGGGGGTAGTGTTTGCTTTAGGGTTAGTGTCAGGTTTAGACCTAGGGTTAGTGTTATGTTCAGAATAAGGGACATGGTTAGAGTTAGGGTTAGAGCTAGAATGAGGGCTAGGATTAGGACTAGTAAGAGAGATATGGTTGGGGTAGAGTTAGTGAGATTTAGGCCTAGGTTTAGGGCTAGGGTTAGCATTAGGGTTAGTGTAAGGTATGATGTTACAGCTATGTTTGGTGCTAGGATAATGGATAAATTTAGGGTAAGGGCTAGGGTTAAAATTAGGGTTAGGATTAAGTCTAGGCTTAGAACTAGGATTAAAGATAGGGATAGGGCTAATGTCAGGTCTAGGTTTTATTTTTTTTGTTTTGTTTTGTTTTATACTTTGCCTTTTTATTTTTATTTTTTTTTTAATTTTTTATTGTGGGTTGTTCAAAACATTACAAATTTCTTAACATATCATATTCCACACTTTGATTCAAGTGGGTTATGAAATCCCACCTTCACCCCATACACAGATTGCAGAATCACATCAGTTACACATCCATTGATTTACATATTGCCATACTAGTGTCTGTTGTGCTCCACTGCCTTTCCAATCCTCCACACTCCTCCCTCCCCACCTCTCCCCTCCCCTCCCCTCCTCTCTCTCTACCCCCTCCACTGTATAACCCTGAGGGTCTCCTTCCATTACCATGCAATTTCACTTCTCTCTCCCTTTCCCTCCCACCTCTCATCCCTGTTAAATGTTAATCTTCTTCTCCTGCTCTTCGTCCCTAGTCTGATCTTAGTTACACTCCTTATATCAAAGAAGACATTTGGCATTTGTTTTTTAGGGATTGGCTAGCTTCACTTAGCATAATCTGCTCTAATGCCATC
The DNA here is from genome assembly GCF_047511675.1 of Marmota flaviventris. Classification (NCBI taxonomy): domain Eukaryota; kingdom Metazoa; phylum Chordata; class Mammalia; order Rodentia; family Sciuridae; genus Marmota; species Marmota flaviventris. Next base: position 65,012 of record NW_027288074.1, read on the forward strand.
CATTTCCCTGTAAATTCTATGATTTTGTCATTTTTTAATGCAGAGTAATACTCCATTGTGTATAAATGCCACATTTTTTTTTTATCCATTCGTCTATTGAAGGGCATCTAGGTTGGTTCCACAGTCTTGCTATTGTGAACTGTGCTGCTATGAACATCGATGTAGCAGTGTCCCTGTAGCATGCTCTTTTTAGGTCTTTAGGGAATAGACCAAGAACGGGAATAGCTGGGTCAAATGGTGGCTCCATTCCCAGCTTTCCAAGAAATCTCCATACTGCTTTCCAAATTGGCTGCACCAATCTGCAGTCCCACCAGCAATGTACAAGTGTACCCTTTTCCCCACATCCTTGCCAGCACTTGTTGTTGTTTGACTTCATAATGGCTGCCAATCTTACTGGAGTGAGATGGTAACTTAGGGTGGTTTTGATTTGCATTTCTCTGACAGCTAGAGATGGTGAGCATTTTTTCATGTACTTGTTGATTGACTGTATGTCCTCCTCTGAGAAGTGTCTGTTCAGGTCCTTGGCCCATTTGTTGATTGGGTTGTTTGTTCTCTTATTGTCTAATTTTTTGAGTTCTTTGTATACTCTGGATATTAAGGCTCTATCTGAAGTGTGAGGAGTAAAGATTTGTTCCCAGGGTGTAGGCTCCTTATTTACCTCTCTTATTGTTTCTTTTGCTGAGAAAAAACTTTTTAGTTTGAGTAAGTCCCATTTGTTGATTCTAGTTATTAACTTTTGTGCTATGGGTGTCCTATTGAGGAATTTGGAGCCCGACCCCACAGTATGTAGATCGTAGCCAACTTTTTCTTCTATCAGACGGCGTGTCTCTGATTTGATATCAAGCTCCTTGATCCATTTTGAATTAACTTTTGTGCATGGCGAGAGAAAGGGATTCAGTTCCATTTTGTTGCATATGGATTTCCAGTTTTCCCAGCACCATTTGTTGAAGATGCTATCCTTCCTCCATTGCATGCTTTTAGCCCCTTTATCAAATATAAGATAGTTGTAGTTTTGTGGATTGGTTTCTGTGTCCTCTATTCTGTACCATTGGTCCACCCGCCTGTTTTGGTACCAGTACCATGCTGTTTTTGATACTATTGCTCTGTAGTATAGTTTGAAGTCTGGTATCGCTATACCGCCTGATTCACACTTCCTGCTTAGCATTGTTTTTGCTATTCTGGGTCATTTATTTTTCCATATGAATTTCATGATTGCTTTCTCTATTTCTACAAGAAATGCCGTTGGGATTTTGATTGGCATTGCATTAAACCTATAGAGAACTTTTGGTAATATCACCATTTTGATGATGTTAGTTCTGCCTATCCATGAATAGGGTATATTTTTCCATCTTCTAAGATATTCTATTTCTCTCTTTAGGGTTCTGTAGTTTTCATTGTATAAGTCTTTCACCTCTTTTGTTGATTCCCAAGTATTTTTTTTTTTTTGAAGATATTTTGAATGGAGTGGTTGTCCTCATTTCCATTTCAGAGGATTTGTCGCTGATATACAGGAATGCCTTTGATTTATGCATGTTGATTTTATATCCTGCCACTTTGCTGAATTCATTTATTAGCTCTAATAGTTTCTTTGTAGACCCTTTTGGGTCTGCTAGGTATAGAATCATATCATCTGCAAATAGTGATAACTTAAGTTCTTCTTTTCCTATTTTTATGCCTTTAATTTCTTTTGTCGGTCTATTTGCTCTGGCCAGTGTTTTGAGAACTATGTTGAACCAAAGTGGAGAGAGAGGGCATCCCTGTCTTGTTCCAGATTTTAGAGGGAATGCCTTCAGTTTTTCTCCATTCAGAATGATGCTAGCCTGAGGCTTAGCATAGGTTGCTTTTACAATATTGAGGTATGTTCCTGTTATCCCTAGTTTTTCTAGAGTTTTGAACATAAAGGGATGCTGTACTTTGTTGAATGGTTTTTCCGCATCTATCGAGATGATCATATGTTTCTTATTTTAAGTCTATTGATGTGGTGAATAACATTTATTGATTTCCGTATATTGAACCAGCCTTGCATCCCAGGGATGAATCCTACTTGATCATGGTGTACAATTTTTTTGATATGTTTTTGTATCCGATTCGCCAGAATTTTGTTGAGGATTTTTGCATCTAGGTTCATTAGAGATATTGGTCTGTAGTTTTCTTTCTTTGAAGTGTCTTTGTCTGGTTTAGGTATCAGGGTGATGTTGGCCTCATAGAATGAATTTGGAAGTTCTCCCTCCTTTTCTATTTCCTGAAGTAGCTTGAAAAGTATTGGTATTAGTTCTTCTTTAAAGGTTTTGTAAAATTCTGCTGTATACCCATCCGGTCCTGGACTTTTCTTTGTTGGTAGTCTTTTTATGGTTTCTTCTATTTCCTCAATTGATATTGGTCGGTTTAGGTTGTCTATATCCTCCTGACTCAATCTGGGCAGATCATATGACTTAAGAAATTTATCTATGCCTTCACTATCTTCTAATTTATTGGAGTATAAGGATTCAAAATAGTTTTTGATTATCTTCTGTATTTCTGAAGTTTCTGTTGTGATATTGCCTTTTTCATCCCGAATGCTAGTAATTTGAGTTCTCTCTCTTCTTCTCTTCACTAGCATGGCTAAGGGTCTGTCAATTTTGTTTATTTTTTCAAAGAACCAACTTTTAGTTTTGTCAATTTTTTCAATTGTTTCTTTTGTTTCGATTTCATTAATTTCAGCTCTGATTTTAATTATTTCTTGCCTTCTACTTCTCTTGCTGTTGCTTTGCTCTTCTTTTTCAAGGATTTTGAGATGAAGTATGAGATCATTTATTTGTTGTTTTTTTTCTTTTTTTAAGGAATGAACTCCAAGCAATGAAATTTCCTCTTAGAACTGCTTTCAATGTGTCCCATAGATTCCGATATGTTGTGTCTGTGTTTTCATGTATCTCTAAGAATTTTTTTAATTTCCTCCTTGATGTCTTCTATAACCCATTGATCATTCAGTAACCTATTGTTCATTCTCAAAGCGATGTATTCTTTTTCCTTCCTTCTTTTATCGTTGATTTTCAGTTCCATTCCATTATGATCAAATAGGATGCATGGTATTATCTCTACTCCTTTATATTGTCTAAGAGTTGCCCTGTGACATAATATATGATCTATTTTTGAGAAGGATCCATGTGCTGATGAGAAAAAAGTGTAACTGCTTGATGTTGGGTGGTATACTCTATATATGTCAATTAGGTCTAGGTTATTAATTGTGTTATTGAGTTCTATAGTTTCCTTATTCAACTTTTGTTTGGAAGATCTGTCCAGTGGTGAGAGAGGTATGTTTAAGTCTCCCATGATTATGGTATGGTGGTCTATTAGACTCTTGAACTTGAGAAGAGTTTGTTTGACGAACATAGCTGCACCATTGTTTGGGGCATAAATATTTATGATTGTTATGTCTTGTTGGTGTATGGTTCCCTTAAGCAGTATGTAGTGTCCCTCTTTATCCCTTTTGATTAACTTTGGCTTGAAATCTATTTTATTTGTTATGAGTATGGACACTCCTGCTTGTTTCCGAAGTCCATATGAGTGATATGATTTTTCCCAACCTTTCTCCTTCAGCCTATGTATGTCTTTTCCTATCAAATGTGTCTCCTGTAGGCAGCATATTGTTGGGTCTTGTTTTGTGATCCATTCTACTAGCCTGTGTCTCTTAATTGGTGAGTTTAAGCCATTAACATTTAGGGTTATTATTGAGATATGGGTTGTTCTTCCAGCTATATTTGTTTATTTATGTTACTAAACATGGTTTGTTTTCCTCTTTGATTATTTCCCCCCCCTTTACTGTCCTACCTCCCACTGTTGGTTTTCATTGTTATTTTCCATTTCCTCTTCCTGTAATGTTTTGGCGAGGATGTTTTGAAGAGATGGTTTTCTAGCTGCGAATTCTTTAAACTTTTGTTTATCGTGGAAGGTTTTAATTTCATCCTCCATCCTGAAGCTTAATTTCGCTGGATACACAATTCTTGGTTGGAACCCATTTTCTTTCAGTGTTTGAAATATGTTATTCCAGGATCTTCTAGCTTTCAGAGTCTATGTTGAAAGATCAGCTGTTATCCTGATTGGCTTACCCCTAAATGTAATCTGCTTCCTTTCTCTTGTAGCTTTTAAAATTCTCTCCTTATTCTGTATGTTGGGCATCTTCATTATAATGTGTCTAGGTGTGGATCTCTTATGATTTTGCACATTCGGCGTCCTGTAGGCGTCTAGGATTTGGGATTCTGTCTCATTCTTCAAGTCTGGGAAGTTTTCTTGTATTATTTCATTGAATAGACTGCTCATTCCTTTGGTTTGGAGCTCTGTACCTTCCTGTATCCCAATGACTCTTAAGTTTGGTCTCTTAATGTTATCCCATATTTCTTGGATGTTCTGCTCATGGTTTCTTAACAGTCTTGCTGAGCTGTCTATGTTCTTTTCCAGTTGAAATACTTTGTCTTCATTGTCTGATGTTCTATCTTCTAAGTGTTCTACTCTGCTGGTAGTATTCTCCATTGAGTTTTTAAGTTGGTTTATTGATTCCTGCATTTCTAGGATTTCTGTTTGTTTGATTTTTATAACCTCTATCTCCCTGTATAGTTGATCCTTTGCTTCCTGGATTTGTTTGCATAATTCATTGTCGAAGTGATCTTTCATTGTCTGATTTTGCTGTTTAATGTCTTCCTTGATACTCCGGATCATCTGAAGCATGTATATCCTGAATTATTTATCTGACATTCCATCTACTGCAGCTGTTACCTCTTCTAAAGTTGGGTTGACCTGCTTTGCTTGTGGTCCTTTCTTTCCTTGTCTTTTCATACTGCTTGCGTATCTTTCCTGAAGGCATGGGCGGCGGCTCTGCTCTCTCCTTATTCCAATTAGGGTGTTGTGGCTATCACGCCGGCAGGTCACTGGGCCTGTTCTGGGCACTGGCGGTGGCTCTGTCCTGCCCCTACTCCAATTGGGGTGACGAGTGTACCACGCCGGCAGGCCACTGGGCCTGATCCGCCGGTCGGGTGCAGGTTTGCCTACCCTGCAGGCGCTGGCAGCGGCTCTACTCTGCCCCTACTCCAAATGGGGTGACGTGTCTGTCGTACCAGCAGGCCACTGCACCTCTCCTGCTGGTCGGTCGCAGATCTGCCCACCTTTCGGGCATGGGTGGAGGCTCTGCTCTGCCCCTACTCCAATTGGGATGTCGTGACTACCCCGCCTGCAGGACGCTGGGCCTGTTCCTGGCACGGGCGGCGACTCTGCTCTGCCCTGCCCCTACTCCAATTAGGGTGGTGTGTGTACCACGCTGGCAGGATCCTGGGCCTGATCCGCCGGTCTGTCGCAGGTCTGCCTACCTTGGAGGCACGGGCGGCGGATCTGCCCTGCCCCTCCTACCACACCTTCGGACCCCTGGGCCTGATCTGCAGGTTGGTCACAGGTCTGCTCACCCTGCGGGCACGGGTGGTGGTTCCGCTCCGCCCCCACTCCAATTGGGGTCACATGGCCACCACACTGGCAGGGCCTGATCCGGGCATGGGAGAAGGATCTGCTCTGCCCCTACTCCAGTTGGGGTGACGTGTGTACCACACTGGCAGGCCACTGGGCCTGACCCGCCAGGCTGTCACAGGTCTGTTTACCTTGCAAGCGCGAACGACGGCTCTTCCCTGCCCCTCCTACCACACCCATGTACCACTGGGTCGCGGGTCTGCCCACCTTGCGGGTGTGGGTGGCGGCTCCGCTCCGCCCCCTCTCCAATTGGGGTCACGCGGTCACCACGCTGGCGAGCCGCTGGGCCTGCTCCGGGCGCTCGGGTGGCGGCCCGGCTCCTCCCCTCTGGCTTGAGGACAAATTGAGGAGACTCGGGTGTCTGTGCCTCACCCCCCCTACCAGGAGACCAACTGTTTCTGTCGCCGCTGGTATTGATGAAGTTCTCTCCTCCGCCGCTTTCTGATGACATCAGATCTCTGCCACGTTGGTATCCTATGCAAATGGCAGCATTTCGTTCCCCTTGCCGGGCAACCAAAGCAACGGGTGAGTCCTGACTGGCCCTCAGAAGGACCCGGACCGAGAAGCAGGTTCTGCGGGCTTCTAGCCCTGGGCCAGGGAAGTTCCGGGAGCCGGAACTCGGCCGCTCCGTGCTGGGTGTAAACTCCTATAAGAGTAGGCTCCAAGAAGCAGTCCCCGCAGGCTCAGTTCCGGGAGCCGGAATTCGTCCGCTTAGTGCTTGGTGTATGCTCTGATAGGAGCAGGGTCCAAGAAGCAGCCTCTGCAGGCTCCACAGCCCTGGGCCAGGGCGCTCGGTGTTCGCTCCAATAAGATCAGGTTCTAAGAAGCACCCAGGCACTGAACCCTAGCAATCTGTCTGCAAGCCGCAGGCGAATGGCAGCCTGAAATTACCTGTTCTATGGCTGAATGAGCTGCGGTCAGTCGAAAACAGGGATGGTGACGTCAGCTTTCCAACATGGTGGCTACTGGCCTCCTCTGTGGTCTCACCGGTGTGGAGAACCGAGATGGACCGCTTCCTTCCCCCGCCTTGAACCCAGAATTCAGCCCTGAGTATGGTGCTTGCACGGCTGGCAGAAACTGCAGCGCTGTATCCCTGCGTCGCTATCTCCTCGTTTCCCAGCGCGTGCTGCAGACTCTAGCCGCAGGGCGATTTGCTGAATAAGAAGTGTTACCCTCCGTGCAACAAACCTCTCGCGTTTGAGTCCCCGTAGCCAATCCTTGTGCGATGGAAATCCTTCCTCCAGGTTCTGGAGCACCCCACTATTGCTGGAAATTCCTAACAAGATAGCCTTTAGCCGTCCTGACTTGTCATACTCCCACACTGTGAAGCAGCACACGGGGGCAATGCACTCCCCTCGCCGCCATCTTCCCTCCAACCATACTTTAGGTCTAGGTTTTAGGTTAGGCTAGGGTTAGGGTTAGGGCCATTGTTTGAAAAACCAGCCTCTATCTCAGAGCAAAGCCTGTCCAAGGAAGTGACATTGCCTTTGTCCTTGGAAAAACCCACAAATCACTCCTAGGCACATTCCCACCCTGTTAAGTTGTGTATCTACAAATAACAGGAGAGATCTGCTGCACCAGGTGTCCCTGACTCAGTCAGGCTAGGTGGGGATCCATAGCAGCCCCCTAGCAGCCACCAATCAGCATGAGACAGGGAAATACCTGGGATATCAGATAACCCTTCCAGGAGTTTATGGTGGTTAATAAAAGTTGGGAAACCATGTAGTTCAGCACGTACGCCCCTCTTGGCTTAAACCAATCAGTTCAAATGAATACCACTTTTGTACTGACCAATCACCCCTACCCAACTTGTTCCCGCCAGTGAATGTGCTAATCATGTTTTACAGTTGTTTAGGGTTAGGGTTAATGTTAGTGTTACAGTTAGGGTTAGGGTTAGGGTTAGGGTTAGGTTTAGTGTTAGGGTTAGTTTTATAGTTAGGGTTAGAGTTAGGTAAGTGTTAGGTTTAGGGTAAGGTTCGGGTTAGGGTTGTGACTTGGTTTAGGGTTTGTGTTAGGGTTAGAAATAGGATTAGTGTTTGCGTTAGGTTTAGGGTTAGGGTGTTCGTTTGTGTTAGGGTTACTCTTAGGTTTATGGTTAGGGTTCATGTTAGGGATAGGCTAGGTATAATGTTAGGGTTAGGTGTAAATTTTTGCTTAGGGTTACAGTTAGTGTTACAGCTAGGGTTAGGTTTAGGGTTAGGATTAGTGTTTCGCTTTGGGTTACAGTTAGGTTTAGGTTTGTTTAAGGGTTATGGTTATAGTTAGTGTTAGGGTTAGGGTTAGGTTTAGGGTTAGTTTTAGAGTTAGTGTTAGTTTTAGGGTTAGGGTTAGGGTTACTGTTAGGGTTAGGGTTACTGTTAGACTTAAATTTAGAGTTAAGTTTAGGGTTAGTGTTAGGGCCAGGCTTACAGTTAAGGTTAAGGTTAGGGTTGGAGATTGCTTTAGTGTTAATATTAGGGTTAGGGTTATGATTAGTGCTAGGGTTAGTTTTAGGGTTTGTGTTAGGGTTAGGTTTATGTTTATGGTTAGGTTTAGGGTTAGGTTTTGGGTTGTGGTTAGGATTAGTGTTAGTTTTACCCTAAACCTAACCCTAACTTTAATCCTTCCATTAAATCTAAACCTAACCCTACCCCTATCCCTGACTCTAACCATAAACCTAGGCCTAAACCTAGCTCTACCCTATCCATTACTCAAACCCTAACAGTAAACCTAATGCTAATCCTCAGGCTGACCCTAGCCATATCGCTAAATCTAACCTGTCAATTACCCTAAAACTAACCTTAACCCTACCTCCAAAATATCATTATCCTATATGGAACTTTAACCCTAATGCTAATTCGAGCCCTAATCCTAACACTAAACCTAAACCTAATTCTACAAAACCCTAACCCTACGACTAACTCTAACACTCACCCTAGCCCTATCCCTAGATCTAACCCTATCCCTTATGATAACCCAAACCCTAGACCAAACCCTAGGCATAACCTAGATTTAACCTAACTCTAAATCTAACCATAACCATAAGCCTAAACCATACCCTATGACTAGCTTTATCCTTAACACTAATTTGAAAACAAGCCCCAACCCTAGCCCTAGCACTCAAGCAAAGCCAAGCCATAGCACTGACACTAACACTTAACATAAACCATAGCCTAAGCCTACATCTAGCCCTAACACCAGCCCTAAATCAAGTCTTAACCCTAACCTTAGAACTAATTCTAATCCTGACTCTGACCCTAACACTGACCCTAGCTCTGTACATCACCCTATCCCTAAACCTAATCCTAACACTACACCTCACCCTAAACCTAACCCTAACACTACACCTCACCCCAAACCTAACCCAAAACTAGCCCTAATTGTAGTGCCAGTTCTTACATTAACCATACCCCTAAAGCTAACACAAAAACTAGCCCTAATGCAAGGCTTAACCCTAGATTTAACCTTAACCCTAGCCCTAATCCTAACCCTAGCTGTAGTCTTAACCCTAGCTCTAACTCTATCCCTTACCCTAAGACAAACCCTCACTCTATTGCTACCCAAGTCCTAACACTTATCTTAAGCCTACTCCAAACAGTAACTTTATTACTAGTCCTAACCATAGCCCTTATTCTAGCTCTAAACTTAACTCAAACCCTAACCCTAATCCTGACACTTATTCTGACACTAACACAAAACCTAGGTTTAAAACTGACCCTAACCCTTATACAAAACCTAACACTAGCCCTACCAGTAATCCTATACCTAAACTTAACACTAATGCTAGCCCTAGACCTAAACCTAATTCTAAATATAGCCTTAACCCTAGCCTTAGCCCTAACAATAACCCTTAATCTAAACCAAACACTTACCCTACACCTAGACCTAACCCTAGTCCACATTCTGGACCTAAGCCTAATCCTAACCTGAACCCTGACACTTACCCTAAGAAAAACCCTAGCTCTAAACCTTATCCTAACCCCAAAACTAAACCTAACACTAGAAAAACGCTAAATCTAGCCATAATCATAACTCTAGCTCTTAAAATACTAATACACCTAACACTAGCCCTAAACCCCACACAAAACCTAGCCCTAATTGTAGCCCTAAAACTAACCCTAAGCATAACTGTAACCCTAAACCTAGCCGTAAACCTAACCCTAACCCTTGTCGTAGCTCTAACCCTAGCTCAAACCCTTAACATTACCATAAACATAACCCTAGCCCAAAACCAAAACCTCACCCAAACCCTAGACCTAATCCTAACCACAAAAAACTAGCCATAACCATTACCCTAGCTCTTACATTCTCCATAGCCATAACACTAGCCTTAAACCTCGCACAAAAGCTAGCCCTAATACAAGCCCAAAAACTGGACCTAAGCATAACCTTAACCCTAACTGTAGCACAAACTCTAAACCTAATGCTTGCCCTAGATCAAATCCTAGCTCAAACTCTAACCTTACTCTAAACATAACCCTAGCTCTAACCCTAACTCTAACCCTATCCCTCATCCTAACTGATACCATAGCCCATATCCTAGCTCTAACTTTATCCATTACCTTAGAATAACCTTAAACCTAATGCTAAACCTAGCCGAAACCCTAACCCTAACCCTAACTGTAGCCCTGACTCTAACCATAACCCTCGCCCTAGCCCTAACCCTACCTCAAACCCTAACACTTTCATTAAAACTAACCCTAACACTAGCCCATGTTGTAACCCAAACCCTAGCCCTAATCCTAACCTTAACTTAAGGCCTAACACTAGCACTAAATATATTCATTATTCTAAATATAAGCCTAAACCAAATACTAACCCTAGGCCTAACCTGAACCCTATCCCTAACACTAACCCTATATATTACTCTAAACCTAAACTAAAATGTAAACCGAACTTTATCCATTACTCTAACCCTAACCCTAACCCTAATGCTAATTTGAGCCCTAACCTTAAACCTTAACCAAAACCAATCTTTAACACATACTCTGACTGTAATAATAACCTAGCTCTATACCAAACCCCTATGCTAAACCTAACCCTTACACTAGACCTAGCCATAAACCTATCCCTAACCTTTCCCTAACCATAACCCTAGACCTGATATTAGCCCTAGCCCTTATACTAGCCCTAACACTAACACAAACACTAGACCTGATCCTAACCATAAACCTAGACTAAATCCTAAAAAAAAACTCTCACCTAGCCCTATCTCTAAATATAACCCTCGCCCTAGCACTGAAACTAGCTATATAACCCCAACCCTTTCCCTAAAACTAACCCTAACATTAGCCCTAACCATACGCCTAACCCTAACACTAATCATAGCACTAATCCTAGCCCTATTTGAACCCTAACCTTAACCCTACCCCTAAAACTAGCCATTGTTCTAAACCTAAATCTTAACCAAAACCAAACCCTAAACCATAACTAGCCATAACCCAAGTTCTAATTCGAGTCTAGACCTAAAACTAACCCTCACACTGACTCATATCCAAACACAAACCCTAGCTCTAAATATCACCCTAAACCTAAAACTAATGCTAACACTAGACCTAGCTGTAACCCTAACCCTAAAACAAATCCTAATCATAACCCTAGTTCTTTCATTGGACGTAGCCAAAACCTAGCACTAACTCTAACACAAAAATAGTCCTTAGCTGTGCCCTAAAACTAGATTTAACCCTAACCCTAACCCTAAAACTAGCCCTAAACTTAGCCCTAATCCTAGCCCTAACCCTAGCTGTAATCCTATCCATTACCCCAAAACAAACCTTATTCATAATGCTAACTCTAGTCCTAATCCTAATCCTTAGCCAATCCCAAACAATAACCCTATTACTAGTCCTAACACTAGACTCATTCTAGATCTAACACTTACCTAAAACCTCACCCTAACCTTCACCCTTATTCTGACCCTAACACTAATTTTAGGTCTAAATTTGATGCTAAACCGAAACTGAAACATGAAACTAGCCCTATCTAGAAAAATTATACCTAAACCTAACACTAATACTAGCCCTAGACCTAAACCTAATCCTAAATCTGGCTATTACTCTAGCCCTTGACCTAAACAAAAACATAGTTCTAGCCATAACCATAAACCTTAACCTCAACCAAACACTAACACTACCACTAGACCTAACCCTAGTCCTATTCTGGCTTTCACCCTAACCCTAACTTTAACCTGAACACTGGCACTGACACTAAAATTAAACCTAGCTATATACCTGACCCTAACCCAAAACCTAAACCTAACACTAGACCTAGTGTTAATCTTAACCCTAAAACTAGCTCTAATCAGAACCATAGATCTTACATTACACATAGCACTAACCCTAGGCCTAAATATAACACAAAACTTAAATAACCCTAACTCTAATCGAGGCCTAAACCTACCCTAAGCATAACCCTCACCCTAACACTAACGCCAGTCCTAACCCTAACCCTAATCCTCACCTTAGTCCTAACCTTAGCACAAAGACTAACCCTTAGCCCAAACATGACCCTAGCACTATTCCTAAACATAAACCTAACCATAGCCCTAATCCTAACCTTAAATCTAAACCTAACACTAGCTCTAACCCTAGGCATTAGCCTACATCTAACCCTACCCCTAATAATAAGCCTGTCCCTAACCCTAACCGAAAACTGAACCCAAAACATAATCTGACCCCTAGACCTATCCCTAAACCTACAACTTGCGATAGCCTTAAACCTAACTCAAAACCTAAATTTTACCTTAAAACCAACAGTAAACCTAGCCTTAAACCTAAACTTAAATCTAAACCTAACCTTAGCCATAAAGCTAACCTTACATCTAACCCAATCTTTTACCCTAAACCTAATGCTAACCCTAATGAAAACCCTAGCCCTAACCCTAACCCTACCCTAAGCTAGGGTTACTAGCCCTAACTCAAAATCTAACCTAACTCTAGCCCTAATCCTAACCTAACCATAGCCCTAACCATAGCTCTAACCCTATATATTATCCTTATGATAACTCTAATCCTAATGCTAACCCTAGGCAAAACCCTAAGCCTTTTGCTAGCCCTAAAGCTCTCCAAGCCCTAAACCTACCCTGAAACCTAAACCTAACCCAATCAATTACCATAACCCTAACACTAACCCTAATGCTCATTTGAGCCCTATCCCTAAACTTTACCCTAAAACAAACCCTAAACCTGATCCTGACCCTAAAAATACACCTAGCTCTAAACCTGACCCTTACCCTAAGCCTAAAACTTACACTAGACCTAGACACAAACCTAACCCTTAATCTACCCCAAACTGTAACACTAGACCTGACATAAGCCCTAGCCCTAATTCTAGACCTAACACTACAACTAACCCTAGGATTCATCCTAGCCCTAAACTTAGCATTAATCATAACCCTAACCCTAACCCTATTCCTAAACAAAACTCTAACCCTCACCCTACCTCTAAACCTAGCTATAACAACATACCTTACCCTAAAATTATCTGTAACACTAGCCCTAACACTAGGCCTAAGCTGAACACTAGCCCTAGACCTAATCCGAGTCCTAACTTAGCCCTATCCCTAAAACTAACCAAAACCCTAGGCCTAAGACTAACTCTAAATCTAGCCCTAATCCTAGCCCTAACTTAGCCCTATCCCTAAAACTAACCAAAACCCTAGGGCTAAGATTAAGTGTAACTCTCACCCTAGTTCTAGACCTAGTTCTATCCCTATCTGTTAATGTAACCATAACCCTAGCCCTGACCCTTGCCCTATAGTTAGACCTAGCCCTAATCCTAGATCTAACACTATATCTAAATCTAACCCTAACCCAAAGCCTAAGCCTAACACTAACACTAGCCCTAACCCTAATGCTAATCTTATAACTAGCCCAAACCCTAGACCTAGGAAAAAAAAAAAAAAAAAAAAAAAAAAAAAACTGAGCCACAGCCCTAACCCTAAACATTAAATTAAACCAAACCCTAACACTACACCTAGACATAACCCTAGCCCTAACTCGAGTCCTAACCCTAACCTTTAAACTTACCCTGACCCTGATGCATAACCTAACACTGAACCTAGCTCTAAAAACCATGCTAAACTTAAACCAAACCCTAACAGTAACCCTAGCCCTAATTATAGTCATAACCCTCACCTTAAATCAGACCCTGACCTGACTGATATCCTAAAAGTCACCCTAGCTCTGAACACAGCCGTCACCATAAACCGAACACTAAGAGTAGCCCTAGCACTTATCTAAACCTAACACTAGATCTAGCCATAACCCTAACCCTACAGCTAGTCCTCAACATACCCCTAGCTCTTATATTAGCCATAGCCCTAACCCTAGCCCTAAAACTAACACAAAAGCTAGAGCTAGTCCTAGGCCTAAACCAAGCCTTAAGCATAATCCTAACACTAAACTTAGCTCTAACCCAAACGTAACTCTTGCTTTAGTCCTAATCCTAGATCAAAGACTAAACATTTCGTTAAACATAAACCTACACCTATCCCTCAATCTAACCCTTACCCTAGCCCTAATTCTAACCTTAACCCTTGGCCTAAACCTAGTTCTAAACCTACCCATTACTCTAAACCTAAACCTAACCTTATTGATAATCCTAGGCTTAATGCTAAACCTAAACCTAATTGGAAAACTAACCCTAGACCTAACCTTAAACCTCACAGATAGACCTAACCCTAGCTCAAACCCTAACACTTACTATAAACCTAAACATAACCATAGCCCTAACTCTAAGCCTAAACCTCAGTCTAATTTTAAACATAGCCCTAAATCTACATCTAAACCTATACATTACCCTAACCATAACCCTATCCCTAATGATGTCCCTAGCCCTAATACTAACCCTAACCCTATGAGTACTATAATCTTATCCCTAGAAGTAACACTAAACCTAACCCTCACCCTAGCCCTAACCGTAGATCAAAACTGAACCCTTATGGTAAACATAAACCTAAGCCTAACCCTAGTTTTAACCCTAATCCTAACCCTAATTCAAGACCTATTCTTACCCATAAACCTAGCCCTAAACTTAGCTCTAATCCTATCCATTATACTAACCATAACCCTTACCTTAATGTGAACCCTAGGCCTGTGTTAAGTTTAGGGTTAGGGTTTTGTGTTCGGATTAGGGTTAGGGTGTGGGTTTTAGTTAGGGTTAGAGTTAGGGTTCAGGTCAGGGTTCTTGTTAGGGTTAGGGCTAGGTTTATTGTTAGGGTTACGTGTAAATTTTTGGTTAGCATTTGGTTAGTTTTACGGTAAGAGTTAGGGTTCAGTTAAGGATTAGTGTTTCGCTTAGGATTAGAGTTTGGTTTAGGGTTTATATTAGTGTTAGGGGTAGGGTTAGGCTTAGGGTGAGGTTTAGGCTTAGGTTTAGGGTTAGGCTTAAAGTTAGGGTTAGTGTTAGAGTTAAAGTAAGGGTTAGGATTAGGGTTAGTGTCAGAGTTAGGGTTAGGGATAGGGTTGCGGTTAGGTTTATGGTTAAGGTTAGGGTTAGGGTTTGTGTTAGGGTTAGAGTTAGCATTACGGTTAGGAATAGGGATAGGTTTAGGGTTATTGTTAGGGTTAGAGTTAGGTTTAGGTTTAGTATTAGGGTGATAGGGTTAAGGTTAGGGTTAGTGTTATGGTTAGAATTAGGTTTATACTTAGGGTTAGTGTTAGAGTAAGGGTTAAGTTTAGTTTTGGTGTTAAGGTTAGGGTTAAAATTATGGTTAGTGTTACAAATAGGTTTCGTGTTAGGGTTAAGAGTCATTTTAGGGTAAAAATATGGGGTAGTGTTCGTGTTAGGGTTTTGTTTAGTGTTAGGTTTAGTGTTACAATTATCGTTAGGTTTAGGGTTAGGTTTAGTGTTAGGATTAGGTTTTGGGTTAAGGTTAGGATTAGGATTAGTGTGAGGGTTAGGTTTAGGACTAGTGTTAGTGTTAGGTTTAGGATTTGGGATAGGTTTAGTGTTAGTGTTAGTGTTAGGGTTAGGGTTAGCATTAGGGTTAGGGTTACAGTTAGTGTTAGGTTTGGTTTGTGGTTAGGATTAGGGATAGTGTTAGGGTAAGGGTTAGATATAGGTTTAGTGATAGTGTAAAAGTTAGGGTTAGGGTTCGGGTTAGGGATTGGGTTAGGGTTAAGGTTCGGGTTAGGGTTTGTGTTAGGGTAAGGTTTAGGGATAAGATTTGTGTTAGGGTTACAATTGGATTATGTTTAGATTTAGGGTTAGAGTTATGAGGATTAGGGTTAATGTTAGGGCTAAGGGTAGGGTTAGGGTAAGTGTTAGGGTTAGGGTTAGGATTGCAGTTAGTGTTACTGTTAGGGTTAGGGGTAGGTATAGTGTTAAAGCTAGGGTTAGTGTTAGGTTTAGGGTTAAGGTTACAGTTAGGGTTAGTGATAGGGTAAGGGTTAGGTTTAGGTTTAGTATTAGATAAGAGTTAGGGTTATTGTTAGTGTACGGGTTAGGATTAGGTTTAGGTTTAGTTTTAGAATTAGGGAGAGGATCGGGGTTAGGGATCAGGTTAGGGTTAGGTTTAGGGTTAGTTTTAGAAATAGGGTGAGGATTATGGTTAGGGATCGGGATAGGGTTATGTTTAGGTTTAGTTTTAAAATTAGGGTGAGGATCAGGGTTAGTGATCGGGTTACGGTAAGGGTTAGTTTAAGAGTTAGGATTAGGATTAATTTTAGGTTTAGTGTTAGGGTTAACATTAGGGTTAGAGTTATGGATCATGTTAGGTTGAGAGTTAGGGTTAGGGTTTGGATTAGAGTTAGGGTTAGGGTTAGTGTTAAAGTT
The DNA here is from genome assembly GCF_047511675.1 of Marmota flaviventris. Taxonomy (NCBI): domain Eukaryota; kingdom Metazoa; phylum Chordata; class Mammalia; order Rodentia; family Sciuridae; genus Marmota; species Marmota flaviventris. The sequence goes on from NW_027288074.1 coordinate 81,254, forward strand.
AGGGTTAGTGTTAGGTTTAGGGTTAGGGTTACGGTTAGGGTTAATGATAGGCTTAAGGTTAGGTTTAGGTTTAGTATTAGGTCAGAGTTAGTGTTATTATTAATGTACGGATTAGGGTTAAGTTTATGGTTAGTTTTAGAATTCATGTGAGGATCAAGATTAGGGATCAGGTTAGGGTTAGGGTTAGTTTAAGAGTTAGGTTTAGGGTTAGGGTTAGTGTTAGTGTTAGGTTTAGGGTTATGGTTAGGGTTATGGTTTATGTTAGATTAGGGTCAGGGATAGGGTTTAGGTTAGTGTTAGGGTTAGTTTTAGTGTTAGGGTTAGGGGTAGGTTTCCTATTAGGGTTAAATTTAAGGTTTGGGTTAGGATTAGGGTAAGTGTTAGGGTTAGGGTTATGGTTACAGATAGAGTAAGTTTTAGGGTTAGGGTTAGTTTTAGGGTTAGGGTTAGTGTTATGGATAGGCTTAGGGTTAGTATCAGGGTTTGTGTAAGGGTGAGGGTTAGGGTTAGTGTTAGGGTTAGGGTTAGGGTTTGTATTATGGTTAGTTTTAGGGTTAGGGTTAGGTATTATGCTTGGGTTAGGATTAGGTTTAGGGTTAGGTTTAGTGTTAGGATTATGGCTCAAGTTAGCATTAGGTTTAAGGTTCCATAAAGGATAATGCTATTCTGGGGGGAGGGTTAAGGTTAGTTTTAGGGTAATTGACAGTTTAGGTTTAGGGATATGGCTAGGGTCAGCCTGAGGATTAGCAATAGGTTTAGTGTTAGATAGGGTAGATATAGGGTTAGGGCTAGGTTTATGGTTAGAGTCAGGGCTAGGGGTAGGGTTAGGTTTAGGTTTAGTGCAAGGATTAAAGTTAGGGTTAGGTTTAGTGTAAGGGTTAGGACAAGGTTTAGGATTCGAGTAAGGGTTAAAGCTAGGTTTGGTCTTGGATTAGGGCTAGGTTTTGGGTTATGTTAGGGCTCTCCTAGAAGGATACAGCTAATGCAAGAACTAAGGTTATTATTAGGGCTAGTTTAGGGTTACATTTTAGAATAAGTCTAGTTATAGGATTAGGTTTAGGTTTAGGTTGATGTTTTGATCTAGGGTTAGTGTTAGGGTCAGAATCAGGGAAACGGTTCATTTTATGGTTAGGGATAGGACTCAAATTAGAGGTAGGCTTAGGGCTAGATGTAGGGTTAGGATTTGGTTTACGTTAATATTTAGGGTTAGTCCCATGGCTCGGTTTGTGTTAGGGCTAAAGCTGAAGTTAAGTGTAGTTTTATGATTAGCATTAGTGTTATTGCTACTGATAGGCTGAGTTTAGGCTTAGGAGTAAATTTAGAGTTATGGTTAATTCTAGGGTTAGGACTGTGGCTAGTGTTAGAGCTAAGATTAGGGCTAGTGTTTGGGTTATGGTAAAGGAAAGGGTTAGAACTAGGAATAGGGCTATGGCAAGAGTTAGACTTAGTCTTATGGCTAGAGTTTGTGTTAGGGTTAGGGCTAAATTCGGGCTAGGAATAGGTCTAGGGTTAGTGTTAGCCTTAGTCCTAGGATTACGGATATGTTTATGGTTAGGTTTAGGGTTAGGTTTAGGGGAAGGGATGCCTGTTTGCACCTCCATTTCCATTTACCCATAGGTGTCAAAATGAAGTGAAACCTTAAAATACAAAGTGTGATAGTGAACCATTGAATTGAGAAGAACATAACTTGGGAGTATACTAAGGCTAGATAAAAGGTGACTCCTGCCCAGTATCAAAGAAATTTGAACAAAACTATCTCTCACCCTAACATTATCTCTAACCCTGGCCCTAGACATAACCCTAAACCTAAAATTAACCCTAACCTGATTAGAGAACCATTGATCCTAGACTTCCCGCACTTGGGGAGCCTTATGGGGCAAGCTAAGTGATGAATTCTATCCAACATCAAACAAAACTGACCAAATAATTATAGGAGGTATTTCAATACATGCATATTTTATTGTTTTCTCCTAAAGGGCTCTCAGATTAAGTTTTTTTGCATGCTTAAGCATAGGCCTACTTTTACAAGGAACATACCAGAGTCCCTAGAGAGAACTGATGGAGTGTGTGAAGTTTCAATAAGCTAGCACAAACCCTGTTTGTTTTTTCAACTCCACTAAGTTTCCCATATAGGTCAAAATGAAATGAAGTGTAATCGTAAAATACAAAATGTTTCTGACAGCGAACCTGTGAAAGGAGAAGGCCAGAATCTAGGGAACAGAGTAAATCTAGCTAAAAGATAAATCATGCCAAGTATCAAAGAATTTTGAATAAAACTAACTCTAACCCTAACACTAGCTCTAACCCTAGCTCTTCCCTTAACCCTAACATTTTTATGAAACTTTGACTGTAGAATTTCCAAACTTGGGCAGCCTAGTGGGGAAAGCTAAGGGATGAATGCTGTGCAGTATCAAAGAAATCTGTCCAAAAATTTGATGGAGTATATCAGTACATGCATATTTCCCTGTTTCCTAAAGGACTCTTGGATAAAGTTGTTTTTACATGCTTCAGCTTAGGCCTACTGTCACAAGAACAAACCAGAGTTTGCTCACAGAGAATTGATGGAGTGTGAAGTTTCAAGCAGCTAGCACCAATGCTGTTTGATTTTAAACTCCATTTCCATTTACCTGCATAGGACAAAATGAACTAAAACTTTAAAATACAAACTGTTCCTTAAAGTGAACCCTGGAACCCAGGAGGCCCAAAGAGGTGGAGTATAGTAAGAAAATAATGAATCCTGTCCAGTATCAAGGATTTTTTTTTAAGTACCTCAAATCCTAATACTAGCTTTAACACTAGCCCTAACACTATCCTTAACATAAACCCTAACCTGATTGAAAAACTGATGATCCTAGAAGTTCCAAACTTGGGAAGCCTAGTGGGCTAAGCTATCAGATGAATCCTATGCAGTATCAAAGAAATATGACCAAATAATTGAGGTGGTATTTCAGTTCATGCATATTTCTCTGTTTTCTGCTAAAGGGCTCTCAGATAAAGTCGTTTTGCCATCTTCATCATAGGGCTACTTTCATGAAGAACCAGAGAGCTCCCACAGAGAACTGATTCAGTGTTTGAAGTTTCAAGCAGCTAGCACCAACTCGGTTTGATTTCAACTTCCATTTTCATTTACCTATATAGGTCAATATGAAGTATAACCTTAAAATACAGAGTGTCCCTGTTATCAAACCATTGAAATGAGAAGGCCCAAACCTGAGGAACATATTAAGGCTAGGTAAATGATGACTCCTTCCAAGTATCAAAGTAATTTGTACAAAACTTACTCTCACCCTAACACTACATCTAAACCTAGCCCTAACCCTAAACCTAACACTAACCCCAACCTGATTAGAGAACAATTGATCCTAGAAGTCCCGGACTTGGAGAGCTTTGTGGGGAAAGCTAAATAATGAATCCTACTCAGTATCAAACAAATCTGACAAAATAATTATGGGAGGAATTTCAGTGCATGCATATTCTCTGCTTTCTCCTAAAGGGCTCTCGAATGAAGTTGTCTTTGCATGCTTCAGCTTAGGCCTACACTCACAAGGCACATACCAGAGTGTCCCGCAGAAAAAAATGAGGATGTGTGTGCAGTTTCAAGTAGCTAGCATGAACTCTATTTGATTTCCAGGTCCATTTACATTTACTCGTATAAGTCAAAATGAAGTAAAATGAAAACATTAACTGTTTCAGACACAAAACAGTTGAACCAAAAGGCCTAAATCTGGGAAACAGAGTAAGGTTATTTAAAGGTGAATCCTAGATTGTATCAAAGAAATTTGAATAAAGTAACTCTAACCCTAATTCTTTCTCAAAACTGAGCCCTAATCCTAACCCTAAACATTAACATAGCCCTATCCCTAACCCTAAATTTCACCCGAATTTTAACTGTAACCATTGGCCAAAGCCTTGATCTAACTGTATCCATTACCATAACCCTAACCCTAACCCTAATGCTAAACATATCCCTAACCCTATTATTTACCCTAGACCTGCTCTAACCATAACCCTCTCCCTAGCCCTAAATCTAGTTGCAACCATAACACTTACCCTAAACCTAACACTAACCCTAGGCCTAAACATAACCCTAACCCTAACACTAGCCCTAATTTTAACCATAAACGTAGCCCTAAACCTAGCTGTAATCGTCTTTTACCCTAAACTTAACCCTAACCAAATGCTAACGATAGTACTAAACCTAACTGTAGAGCTATCCCTATGGCTATTTAAAACCTAAAACCTATCCTGAACGTTAAACCTAACCATATCCATTACCCTGAACCTAATGCTAATTAAACCAGAACTCTAAACCCTAACCAAAACCAATCCCTAATCCTGACCCTGACCGTAATAACACACCTACCTCTAAGTCTGACATTTACCCTAAACCTAACCCTCACAGTAGACCTGTTCATAACCAAACCCTACAACTACCCTTAACTGTAATGCTAGACCTAGCCTTAATCCAAGCCCTAGCCCTAACACAAACCCTCATCTGAGCCATAAACCTCGTATTAATCCTAACCCTCACCCTAACCCTAACCCAAGACCTAATCCTAACCATAACCCTAGATCTAACCTTAATATAACTGTATCCATTACCCTAAACATAACCCTTATCCTAATGCTAACCCTAAAACTAAACTGAACCCTATCACTATCCACAAAAATATCAATTACCCTAAACCTAACCTGAACCCTAAACCTAACCCTATCTTTACCCTAAACCTAAACCTAATTCGAGCTGCAACCCTAAACTCAAACCTAAACTAAGCCCTATCACTGATTCTGGTCCTAATAATTCCCCTAGCTCTAAAACTGACTCTTACCCTCTACCTAAACCTTACTATAGACCTAGCCATAAACCTTTCTGTAAAACTGTCCCTAACATTAACCCTAGACTTGACATTAGCCATAGCCATAATTCTAGCCCTAACCTTAACACAAACCCTCATCTGAGCTATAAACCTAGCCTTAATCCTAACTCTCACCCTAACCCTAACCAAAGACTTAATCCTAACCATAATGCTAGCCCTAACCTTAACTGTATCCATTACCCTAAACATAACCCTTAGCCTAATGGTAACCCGAGGACTAAACCTAAACCTATCACTATACCCAAAACTATCAATTTCCCTAAAACTAACCTGAAACCTTAATCTAACCCTATTTTTACCCTAACCCTAAACCTAACTCTAACTCCAGCTGTAACCATAAACTCAAACCTTAATCAAGCCCTAACATTGACCCTGGCCCTAATAATTCCCCTAGCTCAAAACCTGACTCTTAACATATACCTAACCAGTACAATAGACCTAGCCATAAACATTTCCCTAAAACTATTGCTAACTGTAACCCTAGACCTGACATTAGCCCTAGCCATAATTCTAGCCCTAACCATAACACAAACCCTAGACCTTATCCTAGCCCTAACCATATCCTTAATTACAACCCTAACCCAAACTCTAGGCCTAACCCTGACACTAACCCTAGCCCTAATCGTAGCCATTCTTTAGCCCTATCCCTAACCCTAGTCCTAAGACTAACTCTAACTCTAACATTAGACCTTTCACTTGTTCTAAGCCTTACCATAACCCTAACCCTAGCCCTAACCCTAGCCCTAACCCTTGCCCTATCCTTGGCCCTAGCACTAACTTTAGACAAAACCTAACTCTAAATCGAGCCCTAACCCAAAGACTAAGCCAAACCCTAACACGGGCCCAAACCATAACACTAATCCTAAAACTATCCCTAACACAAGCCCTAGCCCTAAAACAAAGCTGAGCTATAGCTATAACACTAACACCCTTAACCTAAACCAAACCCTAACCTTAAACCTAGCCCTAACACTAACCCTAATATTAGTTGTAAGCCAAACCCTTAAACTAACCCTGAACCTGACACTGACCCTAACACTACTAGATCTAAACATCACCCTAACCATAAACCTAACCCTAAGAATAACTCTAGCCCTAAAACCCCAAAACTAGCCCTAAACTTCACCCTAGAACTTACATTAGCCCTATCCCTAGCCCTATCCCTAATGTAATCAAAAACCTAGCCCTAATCCTAGCTTTAACCATAGCCCTATTCATAACCATAAACCTAGCCCTAAACTGATATCTAACTCTATCCATTACCATAATGAAAACCATTACCCTAATGCTAACCCTAGGCATGAACCTAAACCTATCCCTAATCTTAATGCAATCTATTACCCTGAACCAAACCTGAACCTAAACTTAACCTATCATTACCCTAACCCTAACACACTAATTCAAGCCCTAACTTTAAACCTTAACCTATCCCAAAGCCTAGCCCTGACATTGACCCTAATAAAAACCCTAGCTCTAAACTTGAACATAACCCTACACCTAACCTTTACTTTAGACATAGCCATAATCCTAACCCTAAAACTATTTTTAACCATAATTCTGGACCTGAAATTAGGCCTAGCCCTAATCCTAGTCCTAAACCTAAAACAAACCCTAGCCCTCATCCTAGCCTTAAGCCTAGCTTTAATCATGACCCTAACCCTAACCATACTCCTGACCCTAATTCTAACACTCACCCTACCTCTATACCTAGCTATAATGCCATCTCTTAACCTAATCTTAAACTTAGGCTTATGACTACATCTAGTGTAAGGGTTAGGTACAGGGTAAGGGTCAGGTTTAGAGCTCAGGGAATTATTAGGATTAGGATTTGGCTTAGGTAAGGATTTAGGTTTACGGCTCAAATTAGCATTAGTGTTAGGGTTAGAGTATAGTTACGGTTTGTTTAAAGGTTCAGGTTTGTTTTAGGGTATTTGATATGGTTAGAATTAGAGATAGGGCTAGGGTTAGGCTTAAGGTTAGCATTAGAGTAAGGGTTATAGTTAGGGTAATTGATAGGGTTAGAACTAGAGTTATGGTTAGGAATATGCCTTGAGTTAGTGTTAGAGTTAGTGTTAGAACTAGGTTTAGAGTTAGGTTTAGAGTTATGTTTAGCATAAAGGTTAGGTTTTGAGCTAGGTTTAGGGCTAGGTTTAGGGTTAAGTCTAGGGATAGGATTATGGTAGGTTTAGGTTTATGGTGGTGTTTTGAACTAGAGGAGTGTTAGGATATAAGTCAGATAAAGAGTTAATTTTAAGATTATGATTAGGAGTTGAATTAGGGCTAGGGTTAGATCTAGGTGTAGTGCTAGGGTTTGGTTTAAGTTAAGGTTAGAGTTAGGCCTGTTTCTCGGTTTTGTTTTAGTGCTATGATTAGGGTTAGGGCTAGTTTTATGATTAGCTTTAGGGTTAGGGCTAGGGTTATGGTTAGGTTTAGGATTAAGGCTAGATTTAAGGCTAGGATTTGGGCTAGGTTTTGTGTTAGGTTTAGGGTAACAATTAGGGCTAGGACTAATGTCAGGTCTAGGTATATAGTTAGTGATATTTTTAGGATTAGGTTTATGGCAAGGTCAAATTAAAGTGTTATGTTTAGGGAAAGGGTCAGATTAAGATCTGGGGTAATTTAGGGTCAGGGTCAGGCTTTGGGTTTTGGTTAGGTTAAGATTTAGTGTTAAGGCTCAAATTAGCATTAAGGTTAGAATTAGGGTTAAGGTAATGGATAGTGTTAGGTTTAGGGTTAGGTTTGGTTTAAGGAAATGGATATCGTAAGGGTTTGTGGTAGGTTTAGGGTTAGGCCTAGTGTTAACATTAGGGTAATAATTATTGTCAGGGTAATTTATAGGTTTAGACCTATGGTTAGGTCTAGGTTAATGGTTAGGATTAGGGCTAGAGCTAGCATTAGGGTCAGGGTTAGGGCGAGGGTTACACTTAGGAATAAGTTTAGGGTACAGTTTAGGGTTTGAGCTAGGAATTTTGCTATAGCTAAGATTAATTTATGGTTTGGTCTAGGGTTACAGTCATGGTTAGTGTAACGGTTAGGGCTAGGGTAATAGGTTTAGATGTCAGGTTAAAGATAGTTTTAGGTTTATGATAGAGTTAGGTTTAGGTTTATGATTAGGGTTAGCATTTGAGCTATATTAGGTTTAGGGTTAGGGTTAGGTTAGTTTCACTGTTAGTTCTAGGGTTAGATTTACAAAATTTTACAATAGACCTAGCCATAAACCAAACCCTAAAACTATCCCTAACCGTACCCTAGACATGACATTAGCCCTAGCTCCAATCTAGCCCTAAAGCTAATACAAAACTTAGGGCACATCCTAGCAAGGAACTTCACCTTAATCATAAACGTAACCCTAACCTTAACGCTAATTTTTATCCTAGTCCTAGCCCTAGCTATATTGCCATCCCTTACCCTAAACCTAACCTAATGCTAAACCTAACACTAAACCTAGCCTTAACCCAAGGCCTAACCCTAACACTAACCCTAGCCCTAATCCAAGCCCTAATTAGCCCTATAGCTAACCCTAACCCTAGCCCTAAGACTAACTCTAACTCTCACACTAACCCTGTACCTAGTTGTAACCTTATCCCTTACCATCACCGTATACCTAGCGCTAAACGTAGCCCTACCCTAGACCTATACTTAGCCCTATCACAAAACCTAGATCTAACATAACTCTAAATTTATCCCTAACCCTAAATCTAAACCTATCCATAACTCTACTCTTATCCCTAAACCTTAACGTAGGCCTAAATCTCACACTTATAATAGCCCTAACCCTAAGACTAATCATAAAACTAGCCCTAACCCTACCTCTAGCCATAAAACAAAACCAAGTCATAGCCCTAACCTTAACCCTTAACCAAAAACAAATCATAACCCTACACCTAGCCCTAACCCTATCACTAATTATAGTCTAACCCTAACCCGAAAACTAGCCCTGACCCTGACACTGACCCTAACATTAACCCTGGGTCTAAACATCATCATCACCATAAACCTAACCTTAACACTAGACCTAGATCTAACTCTAAACATATAACTAGCTGTAGTCATAAACCTAATTCATACGTTAGTGGTAGCCTTAACTCTAACCCTAATGTAATCCAAAAACCTAGCCTTAATCTTAGTCCTAAATCTAACTATAACCCTAAACATAAACCTAACCCTAACCCAAACATTAGCCCTAATCTTATACATAACTCTAGCCCTAACCTAGGGCTAACCATATACATTACCCTAACAATAACCCTAACCCTACTGATAACACTAGGCCTAACCCTAACCATATACATTACACTAACCCTAAATCTAACACTAATTCGAGCCCTGCACCTAATCACTAACTAAACCCAAACACTAATCCTGACCCTGATTCTAAAAATAACCCTAGATCTAAATCTGACCCTAACCAAAACCTAACCCTTACACTGGACCAAGCCATAAACCTAACACTAAATCTATCCCTAACTGTAAACCAAAACCTGACATTAGCCATAGCCCTAATAATATCCTTAACCCTAAAACAAATCCTAGTCTTCATCATAGCCCTAAACATAGCCTTAATCATAACCCTATGTCTAACCCTATTTTTAACTCAAACACTAACCCTTGCCCTTGCCCTAAGTCTAACTATAACCACATCCCTTAGCCTAAATTAAACCCTAACTCTAACCCTAACCTTAGTGGCAACCCTTGCCTTATCCTTAGCCCTAGCACTAACCCTAGATCAAAATCTAACTCTAAATCTAACCCTAACTCGATGCCAAAGCCTAATCTTAAAACTAGCCCTAACCCTAGCCCTAACATAACCCTAGCCATAATTTAGCCCTATTCATAAACCTTACCCTAACCTTAGCCATAAGACTAACTCTCTGATACTAGCCCTATCACTCATTCTAACCCTATCCCTTACCATAAACCTAACCCTAGCCCTAACCCTAGTGCTAATCCTTTCCCAATACTTATCCCTAGCACTAACCTTAGGCAAAACTTACCTGTAAAACAAGCCTTAACCCGAAGCCTTAGTCTAAACCTAACACTAGCCCAAACCATAACACTAATTCTAAAATGAGCCCTAACGCTAGCCCTAGCCCTAAAACAAAACTGAGCCATAGTTCTAACCCTAAACATTAACCTAAACCAAACCCTAAACTTACACCTAGACCTAAACCTAGACTTATTTGAGTTGGAAGCCAAATCCTAAAACTAACCATGAACCTGACACTGACCCTAACACTTCTAGCTCTAAACACCACCGTATCTGTAAACCTAACCCTAACACTAAACCTAGCACTCAAACCCTAAAACTAGACCTAATCTTAAACCTAGTACTTACATTAGCTCTAACCCTAACCCTAGCTTCAACATAACACCCAACCTAGTCATAATCAGAGACCTAACCCTAGCTTTAAACCTAACCTAACCCTAACACTAGTCCTAATTGTAACCATAACTGTAGCCTTAAACTGATCTCTAACTCTATCCATTAACATAACGAAACCCAAACCTTAATGATAGCCCTAAGCACAAATCTAACCCTATCCTGATTCGTAATTGTTCCAGTAGGCTAAACCTAACCTGAATCCTATAACTAACCCTATCATTACCATAATGCTAATCCTAAAACTAATTCAAGCCCAAAATTCAAACCTTAACCTATCTCAAACCTTAACTCAGACCTTGACCCTAATAATACCCCTAGCTCTAAACTTGACCATAACCCAACACCTAAACCTTAGCCTAGACTTAGTCATAAACCTAAACATAAAACTAACTTTAACCATAATTCTGGACCTGAAATTAGCCCTAGCCCTAATCCTAGACCAACCCTATAAACACACCTAGCCCTCATTCTTGTCCTAAACCTAGCCTTAAAAATAACCCTATTTCTAGCCCTATACCTAACCCTAATTCTAACCCTCACCCTACCTCTAAATCTACCTATAATGTCATCTCTTACCCTAAATTTAAACCTAACCCTAACCCTAACCATAGGCTTAACCTAAACACAAAACCTAGCCCTAATCCTAGCCCTAATTTAGCTCTATCTCTAACCCTATCCTAACCCTAGCCCTAAGACTAACTCTAACTCTTGCACTAGTTCTATCCCTATCTGCTACCATAAACCTAACACTAGCCCTAACACTTGCCCGAAAGTTAGTCCCACCCTAATCATAACTCTAAATCTAACCTTAAACCTAAGCCTAAGCCTAACACTAACACTAGCCCTAACGCTAATGATAATAGTAAAACTAACCGTAACCCAATCCTAGCAGTAAACCAAAACCGAGCAATAGCCCTAACCCTAAACCTTAAGTTAAACCAAAAACTAACACTACATTTAGACATAAACCTAGACCTAATTCGAGTACTAAGCCTGACCTTAATACTAATCCTGACATTGACTCATATTCTAATACTCATCCTAGATCTAAACACTGCCTTAAACTCAAACCAAACACTAACATTAACAATAGCCCTAATTCGAGTCTTAACAACAACCCTAAAACTAACCCTGACCCTGACTCCTATCCTAACAAGAACCATAACTATAAATATCACCTTAACCTTAAACCTAACACTAGCACTCAAACTACTCCTAATCCTAACCCTAAAACTAACCCTAATTGTAACCCTCATTCTTACATTAGTCGGTGCCCTAATCCTAGCCCTAAACCTAACCCAAATCTAGCCCTAAACCGTGCCCTAAACCTAGATTTAATTCTAACTCTAACCCTCACCATAGCACATACCCTAAGCAAAACCCTAAACCGAAGAGTAACCCTAGACCTATCTCTAGTCTTTAGACTAACCAAAACCCTAACCCTAATAATTGTCCTAACCCTAGCCTTTGTTTTAGCTTTAACACCATCCCAAACACTAACCCTAACCCTGATCCTTATTCTGACCCTAACACTAATCCTACATTTAACCCTAACACCAACCCTAACCCAAAATTTACCATAATCCTATCCCTAGACCTAATTCTGAACCTAACTCTCAGCCTAGCCCTAACCATAGCTCAGAACCTAACCCTTATGCTAAACAAAACTTAAACCTAATCCTAGTTCTAAACCTCAGTTTAATCCTAACACAAGACCTAATTTTAACCATAAACCTAGCCCTAAACTTAACTCTAACTGTATCCATTACCCTAAACATAACCCTTACCATAATTCTAACCCTAGGCTTAATCCTAACCCTATCGCTTTCCACAAACCTATCAATTAGCCTATCCAAACCTGAACCTTAAACCTAATCTGATTATTACACTAACCCTAACCTGAATGCTAATTCAAGCCCTAACCCTAACCTCAAATATAAACCAAACCCTAATACTAACCATGTCCATAATATTTCCCCAGGCTATAAACCTGACTCTTACCTTACCTAACCCTTACACTAGACCTAGCCATAAAACTAACCCCAAAACTATCCCTAAGCATAAACCTAGACCTGATATTAGTTCTAGCCATGATACTAGCCCTAACCCTAACACAAACCCTAGCTTTTATCCTAGCCCTATACATAGCCTTAATTATAACCCTAACCATAAAGCTAGGCCCAACACTAACACTACTTCTATCCCTAATCTTAGATCTAATTTAGCTCCATCCCTAACCTTAACCCTAACCCTAGCCCAAAGACTAACTCTAACTATCACCTTAGTCCTAATCCTAGTTCTAACCCTATACTTTACTGGAACCATAATCCTAGCCCAAACCATAGGTCTAACACTAGCCCAATTCATATACCTAGCAGCAACCGTAGATCTAACCCTAACTCTAAATCTAACAATAAACCTTAGCCTAAACCTAAACCTAACACTAGCCCTAACCCTAAGGCTAATCCTAAAACTAGCTCTAATCCTAGTGCTAAAACAAAACCAAGACATAGACCTAACCATAACCCTTAATAAAAACTAAGCCCTAACCCTACACTTAGCCATAACTCTATCCATAATTTGAGTTCTAACCCAAACGCTAAATGTAACCCTGACACTGACTCTGACCTTAACACTAACCCTAGCTCTAAACATCACCCTAACCCTATACCTATACATAACAATAGACCTAACACTAACCCTAACCATAAAATTAGCCTTAATCTCAACCCAGGAATTTACATTAGCTGTTACCTAAACCTAGAATTAACTTAACCCAAAACCTAGCCTTATTCCAAGCACTATCCCTAAATTTACCCCTAACCATAATCCTATCAGTAATTGTAACTATAAACCTAGCTGTAAACCTAGATTTAACACTATCCCTTACCCTAAGAATAACCCTATCAATAATCATAACAATAACCCTAGCTGCACCCCTATCTCTAACCCTATCCATTACCCTAACCATAACCCTATCCCTAATGCTAAACCTGGGCCTAAACCTAACCGTATCACTAATCCTAACCCTATACATTAACCTAAACCTAACCTAAAACCTAAACCTAACACTATATTCACCGTAATCCTAAATCTAATGCTAATTTGAGTCCTAATATTAAACCATAACCTATACAAAACACTACTCATGACCCTGACCCTAAGAGTACCCTTGGCTCTAAACCTGAACCTCACCCTAAACCTAATCCTTACACTAGATGTAGCCATAAACCTAAACCTAAAACTATTTTTATCCATAACACTAGACCTGAAATTATCTCTAGCCAAAAACCTAGCACTAAACCTAGGCTTAATCCTAGCCTGAACCATAACCCGAGCGCTAACCCTAGTTCTATTCCTCATCCTAGCCCTAAACCTACATATAAACTCATCCTATACCACAAAACTAACCATAACCCTAAACCTAACCCTAACCCTCACCCTAAACCTAGGCCTAACACAAAGCCTAGTGCTAATCCTAGCCTTTATTTAATCCTAACCTAACCCTAAACATAGCCATAAAACTAAATCTAACTCTTGCCCTAGCCCTAGCCCTAGTTTTATCCTTAAACTTAATCCTAACCCAAGATCTAAGCCGAAGTCCAAATCTAAACCTAAATCTAAATTTAACTCTAAAATAAGCCTAAATAAAACCCTAACACTATCCCTAACCATAATGCTAATCCTAAAACGTGCCCTATCCCTAGCCCTAGCCATAAACCAAAACCAAGCCATAGCCCTAATCTTAACCCTTCACTTAAAACAAACCCTAACCCTACAACTAACCCTAAAATTAACTCTAAAACTAACCCTGACCCTGACACTGCCCTAACACTAATCCTAGCTCTAAACACCACCCTAACCTAAAATTAACCTTAACACTATATCTAGCCTTAACCTAACCGTAAAACTAGCCTTAATCATAATTCGAGTTCATACATTAGTCATTGTCCTAAAAGTAGCCCTAACCCTAACAAATTCTACACATAATCCAAGCCCTAAACTTAGCTTTAACCATAATACTAGGCCTAACCCTAACCCTAACACTAGCTCTAACCCTAACTCTAACCCCATTCCTTACACTAAGCAAAAACCTAACCCAAATGCTAACCCTAATCTTAATCGAATCCGTAGCCTAACTTAAACTCTAACCATAATTCTAGTCTTAAACCTACCCTCATTCTACCTCTAAACCTATCCCTGACCCTCATCTGACCCTAACAGTAACCCTAGGTCTAAACCTGATCCTAACCATAAACCAAACCCTAACACTAGACCTACTGGTAAACCTACACCTATACATAAGCCTAACAACAGACCTGGACCCAAAGTTAATCCTAAATATAGCTATAACTCTAGCCCTAGACCTAAACAAAAACCTAGCACTAGCACTAACAAAACCCTTAACCTAAACCGAACACTTACTCTACCCCTAGACCTAAACCTAGTCCGAATTCTGGCTCTAAAACTAACCCTAACCCTATCCCCAAAACTGATCCTAATTCTAACACTGAACCTAGCTTTAAACATGGCACTAACTCAAAACCTAGACCTAACACTAGACCTAGCCATAACCCTAACACTAACTATAAAAGTAACCCTCACCCTAAACCTAAACCTCAACCTAACACTAGCCCTAACCCTGATACTAATCCATAAACTAGCCGTAACTGTAGCCCTAGCCCTAAAACAAAACCAAGGTATATCCCGAACCCTTAACCTAAACCAAAACCTAAAGGTAAAACTACTACTAACTTTAGCCATAATTTGAGTTCTAAACCTAGCCCGAAAACTAACCCTGAATCTGACACTGACCCTAAAAATAACCCTTGCTCTAAACATCACCCTAACCCTAAACCTAACCGTAACACTAGACCAAGCCCTAACCCTAACCCTAAAACCAGCACTAATTGCAACACTAGTTCATACATTGCCATCATCCTAATCCTAGCCCTAACCAAAACCAAAATCAAGCCCTAATCTGATCCTTAACCCTAGCTTTAAACCTAACCCTAAATCTAACCCTAACCCACAACATAGTCCTAAATTTTACCCTAAACCTAGCCTGAATTCTAACCATAACCCTACCCCTATCACTAGCTCTAACCCTATCCATTACCCTAATCATAACCACAACTCTAATGGTAACCCTAAGCCTAACCCTAAACTTATCCATAACCCGAACCTATTTCATTAACCTAAACCTAACCTGAATCCTAAAGCTAAACCTATCATTACCCTAACTCTAACACTAATGCTAATTCAAGCCTTAAATCTAAACCTTAACACAACACAAACCTTAACTCTGCCCCTTCCCATACATAGCTCTAACCCTGAACCTACCACTAAACCTAATCCTAGACCTAGATATAAACCTAACCCTAAAACTATCGCTAGCCAAAATCCTAGACCTGACATTTGCCCTAGCCGTAATTCTAGCCCTAAACTTAACACAAAACAAACCCATAACCTTAACTCTTACCCTAACCTTAATCCTATCCATAACCCTAGCCATAAATTTAGCCTAACCCTATCAATTACCCTAAACATAACCCTAATTATAATGCTAATCCTAGGCCTAAATCTAACCTTATCCCTAACTGTAACCCTATCCATTATGCTAAATCTAACCTGAACCCTAAACCAAACACTATCATTACCCTAAAACAAACCCTAACGCTAATTTGAGCCCTAACCCTAAACCCTAAACTAAACAAAACCCTAAACCTGAAGCTGACCCTAATAATACTCCTAGTTCTAAATTTGACCCCTACCTGAAACCTAACACTTACACTAAACATATCCATAAACCTAACCCTAATCTTTAGCCTAAGTGAAACCGTCACCCTATTACTAGTCCTAAACTTAGCCCCCATTCTAGCTCTAACCATAACCCAAACCCTAAACTTAACCCTGACACTTATTCTGACCCTAACAGTAACTGTATGTCTAAACCTGATCCTAACCATAAACCAAACCCTAACACTACCACTAGCAATAAACCTATACCTAAACGTAACTCTAACATTAGCCCTA
Source organism: Marmota flaviventris (assembly GCF_047511675.1). Taxonomy (NCBI): domain Eukaryota; kingdom Metazoa; phylum Chordata; class Mammalia; order Rodentia; family Sciuridae; genus Marmota; species Marmota flaviventris. Next base: position 97,550 of record NW_027288074.1, read on the forward strand.
GACCTAAACATAATCTAGACTCTAGCCATATCTCTAGCCCTAGACCTGAATAAAAAACTAGCCCTAGCCCTAATGATAAACCTTAACCTAACACAAACACTAATCCTACCCCTAGACCTAACTCTAGTTATAATTCTGGGTTTAACACTAACCCTAAATATAACCCAAAAACTGAACCTGACCCTAACACTAACTCTAGCTCTAAACATCACGAAAATGGTAACCCTAATCCTAACACTTGATCTAGCCATAACACTTACCCAAAAAGTAGTCCTAATCATAACCCTGATTCATACATTAGTTGTAGGCCTAACACTAGCTCCAAACTAACCCAAAACCAAGCCCTAAGCCGAGCGCTAACCCTAGTTTTAACAGTAACCCTAAAAGTACCCCTAATCCATACCCTAACCCTAGATCTTACCCTGAGCTATTACCCTATCCCTTACCTTAAGCTAAACCCTAAACCTAAAGCTAAACCTTGTCCTAACGCTAATTCTAGCATAACCCAAACCCTAACCCTATTACTAGGCCTACCCCTAACTTTCATTCCAGCTCTAACCCTAACCAAAACCCAAACACTATCCCTGACAAATATTCTGACCCTAATACTAAGAGCAGGTATAAACCTGACCCTAACCCTAAACTGACCCCTAACATTACCCTACCAGTAATCATATACTTAAACCTAAACCTAACACTAGCCCTAGACTTAAACCTAATCCTAAATCTAGCCATATCTCTAGCCCTAGACCTGAACAACAACCTAGCCCGAGCCCTAACAATAACCCTTAACCTAATTCAAAAACTAACCATACCCCTAGACCTAACCCTAGTCCTAATTCTGGCACTAGACCCAACACTAACTCTAACCTGAACACTGGCCCTGACCCTAACATAATCCTACCTCCAAAGCTCACTCTAAACCAAACCTAATCATAACACTAGACCTAGCAATAAACCTAACACTAAAACTAGCCCTAATCATTACCCTAGCTCTTACAATACCCATGGCCCTAACCCTAGGCCTAAACTAGCACAAAACCTAGTTTTAATTTTAGGCTTGAACACAGCCCTAAGTGTAACCCTAAACACAACCCTAGACCTAACCCTAACCCTAAGCTTCGCTTTAGACCTAACCCTAGCTCAAATCCTAACATTTACCCTTAACATAACCCTAGCAGTATCCCAAACCCAAATCTAACACTAGCTCTAATCCTAACATTAAACATAGCCCTAAACATAGCTCTAATTATATCAACTACCGTAACCCTAACCCTAATCATAACCATAAGCCTAGCCCTAAACCTAGCTCTAATTCTATCCACTGCGCTAACCACAATCCTAACACTAATGCTAATCCTAGGCTTAACCCTAACCCTTTCACAATCCCTAAACCTATCCATTGCCGTAAAATTAACCTGAACCCTAATCCTAAGCCTATTCATTACCCTAACCCCCTAACTCTAACCCTAATGCTAATTCAAGCCCTAAACCTAAACATTAACCTAAACAAAACCTTAAGCCAAATACTGACCATAATACATAGCTTTAAACTTGACCCTTGCCCTAAATCTAAACCTTACACTAGACCTAACCATAAACATAAACCGAAACCTATCTCTAATGTAACCCTAAACCTGACAATAGCCCTAGCCCTAATATTAGCCCTTACCCAAACACAAACACTATCTCTTATCCTAGAATAAAACTTAGCCTTAATCATAACCCTAACCCTAATTCTAACACTTTCACTAGCCCTAAGCCTAGTTATAACCCCATTGCTTACCCTAAACCTAACCTAGACCTTAACATTAACATTAAACGTAGCCCTAACCTTAACCCTAGGACTAATCCTAACACTAAACCTAGCCCTAATCCTAAACCTAACCCGAATACTAGCTTTAAGAATAACTACAACTCTTGCCCTAACCCTAGCCCTAATTCTAACTCAATCACTTACCATAATCTTATTCCTAGACATAGCCTACATTAACCCTAGCCCTAACCTTACATTTTGCCCTAACCGTAGATCTAAAGCTAACTCTAAATCTAACCCTAATTCTAAAACTAAACCTAACCCTAACACTAGCCCTAACCCTAAAGCTAATCCTAAAACTAGCTCTAACCATAGGCTTAGACCTAAAACCAAATTGAGCCATAACAATAACCCTAAACTTTTACCTAAACCAAACCTTAACCTTATATCTAGCCCTAAGCCTAGCCCTAATTTGAGTTCTAAATTTAACCCTAAATCTACCCCTAAACCTGTCTCTGACATTAACACTAACCCTAACTCTAAACATCACCCTAAACCTAAACCTTAACCTAACACTATACCTGGTCCTAACGCTAATTCTAAAACTAGTTCTAATCATAAACTTAGATCATACATTAGCCATAACCTTAAACCTAATGCTAATGCATCCCTAGCCCAAATCAGACACCTTACCCTAGGTTTCACCCTAACCCTAACCCTAACATTATCCCTAACCCTAACCCGTACCATAGCTCTAACGCTAGCACTAACCTTATACTTTACACTAGCCAATCCCCAAACCTAATGCTAACCCTAGTCGTAAAATTAGTCCTTAGTCTAACCCAAACCCTAACCCTATTACTAGTCCTAACCCTAGCCCTCATTCTTGTTATAACCCTAACACAAATTCTAACCGTAACCCTGACCCTTATTCTGACCCTGAACCTAAACCAAACCCTAACACTAGCCCTACCCAAAACCCTATATCTAAACATAATCCTAATACTAGACCTAGATTAAACTTAACCATAAATCTGGCCATATCTTTAACCAAGACCTAAACAAAAATTAGCCCTGGCTCAAATGATAACCCTTAACCTAAGCCAAACACTAACCTTACCTCTAGACCTAACCAATCCTAATTCTGGCTCTAGCCCTAACCCTAACCTTAATCCAAACACAGACCCTGACATAACATTAAACCTAGCTATAAAACTGATGCTAACCGAAACTTAAACCTAACACTAGAACTAGCCATAACCATAAACATAACCCTTACATTACCATACCACTAAAACTAGCTCTAAACCTAACACAAACCTAGCCCTAATCCTAGGCCTAAATCTAGCCCAAAGCGTAACCCTAACCCTAACCTAACCTTATCCCTTATCGTAAGCCTAACACTCATGCTAACCCTGAACCTCGTCTTAGACCTAACCCTAGATAAAACCCAAAACTGAACCCTAAACATAACCCTATCCCTATCCCTAAACCAAATCCTAATCCTAGCCCTAATCATAATGTTAACACTAGCCCTAATACTATCTCTAAATTTATCCATACCCTAAACAGAACATTAACCCTAATGATAACACTAGCTCTAATCCTAATTTTAAACCTAATAATAGACCTAACCCTAAACCCAACCCTCATCATAACCTTAACCCTAGATAAAACCCTAACGCTTATCAAACTCTAACCCTAGCCCAAATCCTAACACTAACCCTAAACCTAAAACTACCCCTTAACCTAACCTGACATCTAACCCTATCCATTACCCTAAATCAAATGATAATCTTAGTCCTAATATTAACACAAACCCTAAACCTAAAACTCCCCTTAAAAATAACCTAACATCTAACCCTAACCATTAACCTAACTCTAAAGATAACCTTTGCCCTAACCCTAAAACTAACCCTAACCTTAACCATAAATCTAACCCTAGACATAATCCTAAACCTAATACTCACCCTAACACTATCCCTAGCTCAAAACCTAACCTGTACCCTAAACCAAACCCAAACTTTAATCCTAGTCCTATCCCTAACGCTAACTCTAGCCCTAATCCTATCCAAAACCCTAGCCCTAACTCTAAATCTAATGCTGTTCATTACCCTAACAATAACCCTAACCCAAATGCAAACCCTAGGCCTAACCCTAACCCTATCACTAACCCTAACCCTACCAATTACCCTAATCTTATCCTGAATCTTAAATCTAAACCTATCCAATAAACCTAACCCTAATTCTAACCCTAATGCTAATTTGAGCCCTAACCCTAATAATTAACCTAACACAAACCCAAAACCTGACCCTTACCCTAAAAATGCACCTTACTCTTTACCTGGGCCTTACCCTAAACTTAACATTAGACCTAGCCATGAACCGAACCCTATAACTATCCCTAGCCATAACCCTAAACCTGACATTATCTCAATCCCTAAAACTTGCCTTAACCCTAACACAAACCCTAGCCCTCATCCTAACCCAAAATCTAGCCTTAATTCTAATACAAACCTAACCCTAGACCTTAACTTAATTCTAATCATTGCCCTAGCCCTACACCTAGCTATAACCCCATCCCTTCCCCTAAACCTAACCCTAAACATAAACCTAATCTTAAACATAGCCCTAACACTAGGCCTAACCTTAACACCAATCCTAGACATATTCCTAGCCATAATTTAGCCCTAAACTTAACACTAACCCTAGCCTTAAGACTAACTCTACCTATCGCCTTAGCTCTACTCCTAGTTCTAACCTTATCGCTTACTGTAACCCAAACACTAGACCTAACCTTAGCCCTAACCCTAGTCATAGCCCTAACCTTATAATTAACCATAACTCTATATGTACCACTAAGCCTAAACTCACCCTATCACTAGCAATAACACTAAGATTAATTGTAAAACTACCCTTAACTTTATCCTTAGCCCTAAAACATAAGGGCCATAACACTAACCCTAACCCTTAACCTTAACCAAAACCTAACCCTACATCTAGCCCTAAGCCTACCCTAATTCGAATCCTATCCCCAACCCTAAAACTAACCCTGACCCTGACTCGGAACCTAACACTAACCCTAGCTCAAAACATCACTGTGAACTTAAACCTAACCATTAAACTAGGCTTAGCCCTAACCATAACCCTAAAATTACCCCTAATCATAACTCTAGTTCTAACATTAGCTGTATCCCTAATACTAGCACTAATGTTACCCAAAATTTACCCCTAATGCGAGCCCCAACCCTAGCTTTAACCCTAACTATAAACCTAAACCAAGTCCTAACCCTTACCCTAAACCTAAACCTAAATTTAATCCTTGCAATATCCATAAACCTAACACTAACCCAAACACTAACACTAACATAACCCTAGCCCTAACTCTAGCTCTAACCTTATCCATTACCCTAACCCTAACCCTAATCCTAACCCTAATGCTAACCCTTGGCCTAACCCTAACACATTTGCTAACCCTAACCTATCCATTACCGTAAACATAACCCTAAACTTAAACCTAACCAAAACTAAACTTAGACATAACACTAACCCTAAAAGTAGCCCTAATTGTAACCCTAGTTCTCACATTAGCCATACCCTAAAGATAACACAAAACCTAGCCTAGACCTAACCCAAGCTCTAACCCTAGCTTTAACCCTAATCCTAAATCTAACCCTAGCCATAACCTTAACCCTAACCCTAGTCTTAACAGTAGTGCTAACCGTATCCCTTACCCTAAGCCAAACTATAACCCTAAAGCTACCCTTGTCCTAAATTTAATTCTTAGTCAAACCCAAAACCTAACACTATTATTAGTCCTAACCCTAATCCTCAATCTAGCTCTATCACTATCCCAAACCCTAACACTAACCCTGACCCTTAATCTGACCCTTACACTAACCATAGGTCTATACCTGGCCCTAACCCTAAACCGACCCCTAACATTGGCACTAAATCTAATCCTTACACTAACTCTAACTCTGGCCCAGCCCTATCCCTATTTCCAACCCTATCCCTTATTTTTTTTTAGTTTAAAATTTTTTTATTGGTTGTTCAAAACATTACATAGCTCATGACATACCATCTTTCATACTTTTGATTCAAGTGGGTTATGAACTCCCATTTTTACCCCAAATACAAGTTGCAGAATCACATCAGTTACACATCCACATCTTTACATAATGCCATATTAGTGACTGTTGTATTCTGCTACCTTTCCTATCCCCTACTATCGCCCCTCCCCTTCCCTCCCATCTTCCATCTCTACCCCATCTGCTGTTATTCAATTCTCTCCCTTGTTCTTTCCCCGCTTTCCCCTCACCATCTCTTATATGTAATTTTGTGTAACAATGAGGGTCTCCTTACATTTCCATACAATTTCCCTTCTCTCTCACTTTCCCTCCCACCACTCGTCTCTGTTTAATTTTAATCTTTTCCTAATGCTCATGAGGGCTGGGATTGTGGCTCAGTGGCAGAGTGCTGGCCTCATACATGTGAGGCACTGGGTTCAATCCTCAGCACCACATAAAAATAAACAAAGATATTGTGTCCATGTATAACTAAAATAATATATATTTTATAAAAGAAGTGAGTTATGAAAAAAACAGTGTGTGTGTGTGTATTGTGTGCATATGGAGCACCCTATCCCTCATAATAACTCAAATCCTAGCCCTAACCCTAGTCCTACCCTTCGCTGTAGCCCTAAACTTAGAAATAACCCTAACTCTAAATATAACCCTAACCCTAAGCCTAAACCACACACTAACACTAGCTGTAACTCTAACGCTAATTTGAAAACTAGCCCCAACCAAAGCCCTAGCTATCAAGCAAAACCCGTGCCATTTCACTGAACCTAACCCTTAACCTAAAGCAAATCCTAACACTACAGGTAGTCCTAAATGTAGCCCTAATTCGAATCCTAACCCTAACCCTAGAATACAAACACTGACTCTGACCTTAACACTAACCCTAGCTCTACACATCAACCTATCCTTAAACTTATTCTTCACACTAGACCTCGCCCAAAACCTAACACTAAAACTAGCCCTAATCGTAATGTGAGTTCTTAAATTAGCCATAGTCCTAAACGTAACACAAAACCTAGCCATAACAAATCCAAGGTCTAACCCTAGATTTAACCCTAATCCTAACTCTGGCCCTAACCCTAACCCTATCCCTAGTCCTAATCCTAGTTTTAACTCTATTTCTTACACTTAGTCAAACCTCACCCTATTCCTACCGTAGTCCTAACCCTAATTCTATGCCTACCCCAAACCCTAACTCTATTACTAGTCCTAATCCTAACCCTCATTCTAGCTCTAAACTTAACCTAAACCCTAACTCTAACCCTGACCCTAATTCTGATCCTAACACTAAACCTAGGTTCAAACCTGACCCTAACCCTTATCCGAAAACTAACACCAGCCCTACCATTAACCCTAAACCTAAACCTTACAATAACACTAGCACTAGACCTAAACCTAATCCTAAATATAGCCATAACCCTAGCATTAGCCTAACAATAACCCTTAAGTTAATCCAAACACTAACTCTACCCCTAGACCTAACCCTAGTCCTCATTCTGGACCATGTCCTAAACCTAATCCTAACCTGAAACCTGACATTTACCCTAACAAACACCCTAGCTCGAAACCTTATTCTATGCCAAAAACTAACCCTAACACTAGATGAACTCTAAATATAGCCATAACCATAACTCCAGCGCTTACATTACCCATATACCTAACTGTAGCCCTTAACGTCACACAAAACCTAGCCCTAATTACAGCCCTAAACCTAACCCAAAGCATAACTCTAAACCTAAACTTAGCCCTAAACCTAACCCTAAACCTCGTTCTAGCCCTAACCCTAGCTCAAACACTAAACCTTACCATAAAATAACCCTAGCCCAAACCCTAAACCTCACCCTAATTCTAGTCCTAATCCTAACTCTAACCGTAGCCCAAACCCTAGCTCTAATTCTATCCATTATACTAACAATAACCCTAAAAGTAATGCTATCCTAGCCCTTAACCTAACTGTAAATCTACCCTAGCCCAGACTGTAAACCTATCCCTTAACCTAGCCCTAAACCTAGCTCATTCCTTACCCTTACACTTAATCTAACCCTAATCTAGCCCAAGGTCAAACTCTTAACCTAATCCCAGCCTTAATCCTAACCTTAACCCAAGCCCTAACCCTAGCTTGAACTCTATCCATTACTCTAACCCTAAACTTAACCCTAATAATAACACTAGACCAAAAGCTAAGCCTACCCTAACCCTAAACATAAACCTAACCCTAGAAATAACAGTGAATGTAACCTAACACTAACCCTAAACCTAAGATAGCTCAAATTACTAACCCTAAACCTAAACCTAAAGATAATGCTAACCTAAACCTAAAACTATCTTTAACCTGACATCTAAACCTATTACCCTAACCCTAATGATAACCCTAGCCCTAACCTTTACACTAACCATGACCATAACCCTAGGCCAAACCATAAATTAATCTTAGCCATAGCAAAATTCCTAGCTCAAACCCTAAACCGTACCCTAAACTTAATCCTAAGTGTAACCCTCGCCCTAGCCCTGACCCTAACGCTAACTCTAGCCCTAATCTTAACCATTGTCCTAGCACTAACCCTAGGTCTAAACCTATAAATTACCCTAACGATAACTATAACCTTAATGCTAACCCTAGGCCTGACCCTAAACCTATCACAAACCCTAACCATATCCATTACCTTAAACCGAACCTATCCCTAAACCTAACACTATCCATTACCCTAACCCTAATTCTAAACTTAATGCTAATTTGAGCCTTAACACTAAAACTTAACCCAAAACCAAAGCCTGACCCTGACCCTAATAAATACCCCACATCTTAAATTGACCTTTCCCTAAAACTAACACTTTAATTTGACCTTGCCATAAACATAATCCTAAAAATACCAGTAACTATAAACCTAGACCTGACATTAGTCCTAGCCCTAATTGTTACCTTAAACCTAACACACAACCTAACCCTAATCCTAGCCTTAAATCTAGCCTTAATCCTAAACCTAACCATAACCCTATCCCTAACCATAAAGCTAATAATAAAACTAGCACTAACCCAAATCATAGCACTAAAACAAGACCGAGCAACAGGCCTAACACAAACCTTATCTTAAACCAAAACTTAGCACTACACCTAGATCTAATACTAGCCCTAATTCAAGTCCTAAACATAATCTTAAAATTAAACCTTTACCTGACTTATATCCTAACACTCACCTAGTTCAAAACACCACCCTAAGCCTAAACCTACCATAATCCTATCCCTAGACTTAACCTTAAACTAGCCCTAACCCTAGCTCAAAACCTAACTTTTATGGTAAACCTAAACCTAACCCTAACATGATATTAGACTTAGCACTAATCCTAGCCCTGAATGTAAAATGAACACTATCCCTCATCCTAGTCCTAAACCTAGCCTTAATCATAACCTTAACTCCAACTCTAGCTCTAACCTTAACTCTAACCCTCACCCTACATCTAAACCTAGCTAAAACACCATTCATTATCCTAAACTTAAACCTAACCCTATCCCTATCGCTAGGGCTTAATTAAACACTAACCCTAGTCCTCATCCTAGCCCTAATTTAACCCTATCTGAAACCCTAAATCTAATTTTAGCCCTTTCACTAATTTTAACTCTCACACTAGCCCTAACCCTAATGCTAATCCTAAAACTAGCCCTAACACTAGCCCTAGCCCTAGAACTACACAGAACGATATCCCTAACCCTAATCCTTAACCAAAACCAAATCATTACCCTAACCCTAGCCCTAATTTGAGTTTTAATCCAAACAATACAACTAACCCTAACCCTGACTCTGACCATAACACTAACTCTAGCTGTAAACATAACCCTAATCCTAAACCTAAACCTAAGACTAGACATAGCCCTAACTCTAACCCCAAATATAGCCTAAAACATAAACCTGGTCCTTACATTAGCCATAACCCTAACTCTAGCACTAAGTTAACACAAAACCTAGACCTAATCTGAGCCATAACCCAAGTTTTAACCCTAATCCAAAACTAACCCTAGCCCTAATCATAAACATAACCCTAGCCCTAAACCTAGCTCTAACCCTATCCATTGCCATAAACAGGACCCTAACTCTAATGCTAAACCTAGTCTTAAACCTAACCCTATCCTTAATCCTAACCCATTCCATTACCCTAACCAAAACCTAGACTCTAAACCTCACCCTATCATTAACATAACACTAACCCTAATGCTAATTTGAGCCCTAACTTTAAAACTTAACCTATCCCAAACCCTAACCCAGAGCCTGACTGTAAAAATAGTTCTAGCTATAAACCTGACCCTAACCCTTAAACTAACCCTTACACTACATGTAGCCATAAACCTAACACTAAAACTATCTTTAACCATAACCCAAGACCTGATATTAGCCCTAGCCCTAATCCTAGCCCTAAACATAAAACAAACCCTAGCCCTCATCCTAGCCCTAAACCTAGCCCTAATCATAACACTATCCTTAACCATAGCCCTAACCTAATTCTAACACTCACCCTCCCACTAAACCTAGTTAAAACACCATCCCTTAGCCTAATCTTAATCCTAACACTAACCCTAAAAACACTAGACCTATGCTGAACAGTAACCCTACCCCTAATCATAGCCCTAATTTAACCCTATTTATAATTCTAACACTAACCAAAGACCTAAGACAAACTTTAACTCTCACACTAGCCCTATCCCTAGTTCTAACCATATCCCTTAACTTAACCCTAACCCTAGCCCTAAACATAGCCATAAATCTAGGCAGAACACTTGCCTAATCCTTATTTCTAGTCCTAACCCTAGATCCAACTCTAACTCTAACTCGAACACTAATCCTAAGCCTAAGCCTAACATTAATACTAGCACTAACCCTAACACTACTCATGAAACTAACCCTAACCCTAACCCTAGCAGTAAAACAAAACTGAGTAATAGCCCTAACACTAAATCTTAACTTAAACCAAATCCTAATACTACAGCTAGACCTCACCCTAGCCCTAATTTGAGTTCTAACCTTAACCTGAATACTAACCCTGACTCTGACTCATATCCTAAGACCCACTCTTGCTCTAAACACCACCCTAACCTTAAACCAAACCCTTACAATAACCCTAGCCTTATTTGGAATCCTAACCCTAACTCTAAAACTAACTCTGACCCTGATTATTAACCTAACACTAACACTCGCTCTAAACATCACCCTAACCTTAAACCTAATCCTAACACTAGATGTTTAACCCCTAACCATAACCCCAAAGTTCACCCTATTTGTAACACTAGTTCTTACATTAGCCCTTGCCTAACCCTAAACCTAACACAAAACTAGCCCTAATCTGAGCCCTAAACCTAGCTTTAACCTAACTCTTGCTCTATTCCAAGCCCTAACCCTAATGCTAACCCTAATCTTTAACCTAACACAAACGCTAACCCCATTACTAGTCCTAACACTAGCACTCATTCTAGCTCTAACCATAAACCAAATCCTAACCCTAACCCTGACCCTTATTCTGACCCTAAAACTAATTGTAAATCTAAACCTGAACTTAACCCTAAACTGAACCCTAATAGTAACCCGCCCGGTTAACTTATACCTAAACCTAACCCTAACACTAGCACTAGACCTAAACCTAATCATAAATCTAGCCATAACTCGAACACTAGACCTAATGAAAAACCTAGACATAGCCCTAACAATAACCTTAGCCTAAGCCAAACAGTAATTCTTCCCCTAGACCTAATTCTGGATTTAATTCTAACCATAACACTAACCTGAACACTGACCCTGACACTAACAGTAACCCTAGCTCTAAACACGACCCCAATGCTAAACCTAACTCTAAAACTATACCTAGCCTTAACATTAACCCTAAAACTAGCCTGAATCATAGCAAGTTCTTACATTAGCTGTAGCCCTACCCTATTGCAAAACCTAGCCCTAATCCAAGGTCTACCCTAGCTTTAACCCTAAAGCTAATCCAAATCCTAACCATAGCCCTAAGCCTAAGCCTAAGCCTAAGCCTAGACCTAGTCCGTAGCAGAATCCCAGCCCTAACCCTAGCTCTAACCTAACCATTACTCTAATGATAACCCTAACCCTTATGCTAACCATAGGCAAAAACCTAAAACTATACCTAAACTTAACCCTATAAATTACTCAACACTTAACCTGAACCCTAAACCTATCATTACACTATCCTTAACAATAATGCTAATTCGAGCCCAAAACCTAAACCTTAACCTAACAAAAACCCTAAGCCTGACCCTAACTCTAATAATACCCTAGCTCTAAACTTTACACTAACCATAAACCTAACCCTTAAAATAGACCTAGTTATAAACCTAACCATAAACTATCCCTAACTGTAACCCTAGATCTTACTTTTGCCCTAGCTCTAATCCTACTCGTACACCTAACACAAAAACTTAGCCCATATCCTAGACATAAACTTTACCTTAATCATAAACCTAACACTTACCTAATTGTAAACCTCACACTAGCCATAAAACTAGCTGTAATCCCAAACCTTACCCTAAACCTAACTGTAACCCTAAACCTAATATTAACCCTAGCCCTAAACCTAGGCCTAACCATAACACTAACCCTTGCCCTAAGACTAACTCTAACTCTCGCCCTAGCCCTATAGCGAGTTCTATACCAATCCCTTACCATCACCCTAAACCTAGCCCTAAACTTAGCCCTAACCCTAGTCCTATCTTTCACCCTAGCTCAAACCCTAGATCTAAACCTAACTCTAAATCTAACCCTAAACCTAAGCCTAAACCTCACACTAACACTAGCCCTAACCCTAAAACTAATCCTAAAACTAGCCCTAACCATACCACTAGCCCTAAAACAAAACCGAGTCACAGCCCTAATCCTAACCCTTAACCTAAACCAAACCCTAACTTTACAAGTAGTCCTACACTTATCTCTGATTCCAGTCTTAAATCAAACCTGAAAAGTAATAAGGACACTGACTCTGAACCTAACACTAAATCTAGCTCTAAATATTGTCATAACCATAAACCTAACCCTAACACTAGACCTATCCCTAATGTTAACCCTATAACTAGTGCTAACCATAACCCTACTTCATACATTACACGTATCCTTAACCCTAGCCATAACCCCACCCAAAACCTAGCATTAATGTGAGTCCTAAATCTAGCTTTAACCCTAAACTTAAACCTAACCCTAACCTAAAAAAAGCCCTAATCCTATACATATCCCTAGCCCTAATCATAGGTCTAACCCTATCCATTACACTAATGATAACCCTAACCCTTATGCTAAACATTAGGCCTAACCTTAACCCTATCCATTACACTAAACCACATCTAAACCCTAAACCTAACTCTGTCATTAACCCTCACCCTAAACCTAATGCTAATTCAAGCCCTAAACCTTACCTCTAACATAAACCAAACCCTAAATTTGAACCTGGTACTAATAATAACCCTAGCTCTAACCCTAACCCTTACCCTAAACCTAACCCTTACACTAGACCAAGCCATAAACCTAACACTAAATCTATCCCTAACTACAACCCTAGACGTGGCATTAGCCTTAGCCCTAATACTAGCCCTAACCCTAACACAAACATTAGCCTTCATTCTAGCCCTAAGACTTCCTTAATCATAACCCTAAACCTAACCCTAGCCCTAACCCTAATACTAACCCTAGCCCTACCCCAAAACTTAGCTATAACCCACTCCCTTACCCTACATATAACCCTAACTATAAACCTAACCTGAGGTCTCAAACTAATACTAAACCTAGCCCTAATTTAACCCTATCCCTAAACATAACCCTAGCCCTAGCCCTACGACTAACTCTAACTCTCAAACTAGCCTATCACTAGTTCTAACCCTATCCCTTACCATAACCCTAACCCTAACCCTGAACCTAGTCCTAAACCTTGCCCTATCCTTAGTCCTAGCCCTAACCATAGATCAAATCCTAACTCTAAACCTAACCCTAACCTGAAGCCTAAGCCGAACCATTATAAATACATTTATATTTAGATTCCATATCTATAGATGTTGGCTTAAATTATTATTTAGAATATAGTCATTAGTTTCATAAACTGATGAGAACTGATGATCAGGGGTAATATGCTATGTTAAGGTGGAAAGGAGTGAGGGTATGAGAATAATCTATCTTAGTAAATTGGAGGAGAACTGAAATGAATAGACAAGGGTAATTTATAGAAGAATGTATAAATTCAAATTTATTATCAGTATTCATAATATTACCCTATGTATAAATACTAAAAGTTGGGAGGTTGAAAGTGGGATAGAGGGAGGAAGAAAAAAGAAGAAAAAAAAAAAACAAGAAAGAAAGATAGGGAGAATGAAAATAATATAAAAGGGTGTGAGGTGGGCCTATGCAATTCCTCTATATTAAGCAATTCTGCTGATTCAGTTCTTAAAGTCCAATTTCATGCAAAGTTCTTGGTTTCACATATGTTGAGATTGTGAGGGCCAGAGGGGGAAGGGTAGAGGAGAATAGATGAAAAGAGCGAGAATAGAAAAGTCTCTCAGAACTCTGTTTTCTTCCAGTAGGTTGAGTTGTCTATTCCTAGCTTGAGTCTCTGTGCTAAGGGTGGTGGAGGTAGCCAATTTGAGAGTGCTTGAGCTTCTACATGGAGCCTCCCTACTCTTAGTCTCTGAGTTGGAAACCAGGTACCTGTACAGTTGCTGTTCTGCATTGATTGCTCCTCCCCCCCAAAAAAAAATCTTGTGAGAAAAATCTTGAGTTATCACAGCTGGAGGTAGGGGAGTCGGAAACCGGGTACCTGAGCAGCCGCAGAACTCAGCTGGTAGCCACGGTCACTGACAGATGGTGAGTAAGGTTTTCCAAGATACATTCCATCTGTTACCTGTGTAGGGTGTTTGGTGAGGTAGGTGGTGCTGGGGTGACCTTTAGCCATGTCCAAAGCTTTGCCTGGTGACTCACAAGCAAAGCCTCTGTGTTCTGTGCTACCTGTCCTCTGCGCCTAGATCGCCTGCACAGCGGAGACTTCTGTCTGAGTCAAGAGTGAAACCGCAGCCAAGACTTCCCTCTGCACCAAGAGCAAACACATGGCTGAGACTTCCGTCTGAGCTGAGAGCACATGTGCAGCTGAGACTTCCTTCTGTGCAGAGAGCTCATGTGTGGCCGAGACTTCCGACTTCCCAGTGAACCAAGAGCAAGAACACAGCCAAGCCTTCTATCTGCTCAGAGAGCTCCAGAGTGGCCCTAGTTTTCTTCAAATTTCTATGATATTAGGCAAGGCAAGTGTGAGGGTTAGGGCTAGGACTAAGGTTAGGATTAGGCTTAGAGGTAGTTTTAGAGCTACATTTAGGGCTAGGTTTTGGGAGGAGGTTTATGGCTAGTGTTAGGAGTATGGGTAATGTAAGAACTAGGATTATGGTTATGGCTAGTTTTAAGGTTAGGGTTATGGATAGGTCTAGTGTTAGGGAAAGTTTGGGTTAGTATAAGCTTTAGAGCTAGTGTTTGTGTTAGGGTAAGGGTCAGTGTTCAGGTTAGCATTGGATTTACAGTTAGGAGCACAATTTTACTAGGGTTAGTTCTAGGGGTATTGTTAGTCATTGTGATAGATTAATGGTTATTGTTAGTGCTGTAGCTAGGTTTTTGTTTAGGGCTATGGCTAGAGTTATGGCTATATTTAGGATTAAGTTTAGGTCTAGTGTTAATGTTATGGTTAGATTTTGTTATACGTTTACCTATAGGGCTAGTGTTAGTGTTTGGTTTAGGGTTAGGGTCAGGCTTAGACCTAGGGTTAGTTTTAAGGTCAGAATAAGGGTCAGGGCTAGGCTTAGGGTTTGGCTTAGGGTTAGACATAGAATGAGGCCTAGGGATAGGACTAGTAATAGAGTTAGGGTTTGGGGTAGGCTAAGGATTAGGGTTAGGACTAGGGTAGCATTAGGGTGAGGGTTGGCATAGGGTACGGGATAGGGTTAGAGCTAGGGTTAAGGTTAGGGTTAGTGTTAGCATTAGGGTTAAAGCTAGGGTTAGGGTTCACATTAAGGCTAAAATTGGTGTTAGGTTTAGGACTATTGTTAATGTAAGACCTGGCATTATGATTAGGGCTAGTTTTAGGATTAGGGTAAGGGCTAGGTTTACTGTTCGGGTTAGGTTTAGCATTAGGTTGATGTTTAGATCTAAGGTTAGTTTTAGGATCAGAGTTAGGGTCATTATTAGTTGTACAGTGAGGTTTAGGACTTAAATTAGGGCTAGGGTAAGGGCTAGGCATAGTGTTAGGGTTTGGTTTAGGTTAAGGTTTAGGATTAGAGCTGTAGCTCAGTTTTGCTTGAATGCTATGTCTATGGTGAGGGATAGTTTTCAAATTAGCATTAGGATTAGGGCTAGTGTTAGGGTGAGGTTTAGGTTTTAGGTTAGGTTTAGGCTTAGAGTGAGGGTTAGATATAGGTTTATGGCTAGGGCTAAGTTTGGGACTAGGGTTAGGGCTAGGCTTTGGATCATGGTAAGGGGAAAATTTAGAACTAGGGCTAGGCCTAGGGCAAGAGTTAGAGTTAGTCTTAGGGTTAGGGGTATGATTAGATTTAGGTTTAGGGCTAAATTAGGTCTAGGATTAGAGCTAGGTTTAGTATTAGGGCGAGGCCTTGGTTTAGGGCTAGGTTTAGAATTAGGTTTAAGGTTCGTTATAATATTATACCTAGGTTAAGGTCTAGGGTGTAGGTTCACTTTAGGGTTAGGCCTAGTGACAGGGTTAGGGTTCAGATTAAGGATAGTTTTAGGGCCAGGATAAGGGCTTTATTTTTTTAGCATAAGGGCTAACATAAGGCCTAGGGCTAATGTTAGGTCTAGGGTTATGGTTAGGGATAGTTTCAGGGTTAGTTTTATGGCTATGTATAGTGTAATGGTTATGTTGAGGGTTAGGTTCACTTTTGGAGATAGGGGTATTATTAGGGTCAGGGTAATGGTTAGGGTTTGTTTAGATTAAGTTTTAGGGTTAGGGCTCAAATTAGGTTAGGATTATGTTTATGGTTATGATAATGGATATGGTTAGGTTTAGGGTTCAGTTTAGGTTTATGGTAATGAATAGGGTTAGGGTTATGGATAGAGTTATGGTTATCCTAGGATTAGTATTACGGTTAGGGTTAGGGTTAAGGTAATTGATAGGATTAGAGCTAGAGTTAGGGCTAGGGTTATGATTAGGATTAAGGCTAGGGTTAGGATTAGGTTTAGAGCTAGGTTAGGGTTAAATTTAGTGTTAGGGTTAGGGTTAGGTCTAGGTTTTAGATTAGGTTAGGGTTAGGGTAGGGCTATGGCTATTATAAGAACTAGGGTTACGATTAGGGCTTGTTTTAGGGTTAGGGTTAGGGCTAGGTCTAGTGTTAGGGTTAGGTTATGATTAGAGTGATGATTTGAAATAGGGTTAGTGTTAGGGTCAGAGTCAAGGTCAGTGTAAGTTTTAGGGTTAGGGATAAATAAGGCTAGAGTTATGGGTAGGTTTAGGGTTAGGTTTTGTGTAAGGGTTGCTGCAGTCAGGCTGCAGCAAAATAACCAGCTGGTGACAAGCAACTTGTGTAGATTGATACTGCAGGAGTGGGAGCCTTTTATTGTAGGACAGGAGGGGTATATATATATTCCACACAGCTTATCTTAATTAACATAAACTAGATACAGAAGTCAACCAATAAGGAATCTCCAAACTTAATGGCTCACTGGCGTTACTTCACAAACCACTCCCTCTGGCAAAATGCCAGGCACCATCTTGACTTTTTTACAGACCCTAACATTTCCCCCCTTTTGTTTAATTTAAATAACGACCATAGTGGTTTTTACACAAACACCAAAATAATCTGCTACAAGCAGAAGGGGAGGGTTTAATTTAAATTGGGTATACAGCTGTTGAGGATTGTTTTAATATGTGAACAAATAAGGAGGTTAACAGATCTGTTTGTTTACATTCACCTTTCCTTTTCATTATATTTAATAATTCTGTTCAGGATAATATAAATTGTTCAGAAAATTGTTTTCTTAGTACCTGTTGGAATGTTACATAATTTTTTTTGCATCATTGTCAGAATTCCTATCTTCATCCAAGTGCTGGTGAAGACAAAGATGAAACCAAACTACAGCTTCTTCGATAGCTATCACAGTACACTGTATAAACTGATGCATCAATGAATAATAACTCAACAAGTAATGCTCAATCAAGGAGTCAATTTACTTTGGGAGGAAATGGACATATTGATAGATTCCTCCACTTTGAACTGCTTGCAGAATTTGCCTGGACTATGTATCACTTGTATACATTGTGAACTTATCACTTGTATATGTTGTGAACTATCTGTTGGTACAGCGAATTGTGGTAGTGCTGGCGTATCTTTGCTAATGGTGTCACCGGTGGTACAATTTTTCCAAAGGAGCCATCAATTGGTTTGGTGTCGTGGCATTTCTGTATCCTCCTCCCTTCTGCTAGTGATGGTCTAAAATTTGAGGGCCAGCAGAGGTGAGGCAAAGAACCTCACCCCCCCCCACTGGTTCAAAGGCCAAATTTGGGGGCCAACAGAGGTGAGGCAAAGAACCTCACCCCCCCACTGGTGCATAGGCCTATCCACAAGTATGGCTGTATGCTGGACCGGTAGTCAGTGACGGGTATGATCCAATTGCAGTGGTACCAACCTAAGACAGGAGGCTGACGCCTAGAGGTCATCTCATCCGATGATGGGTAAGGACCATATGTTGTATTGGACAACCTAACAGGCACAGTCCCTAAGCCACATTGCTTGTTGCTTAATTAAACAAAAGGGGGGAGATGCTGAGAGCCATAGCCAAGTAGGAATGACGCATGGCATTTTTGGTTGAAAGGTGATGCCAGCAAGCCATTGAGATGATATGATTATGTTAAGATCTGCATTCAATTGGATATTAGACCCCTGATGTATGCCTCGGCCTGCTACTTTGGAGCTCTAGCGGGACTCCCTGAGAGTTCCCATTGGTTGGGGAAGTGCAGTAGGAGGGATTTCCAGAGGAGGGATTTGCCTGATGGAGTAGTGGGCCACGTGGCGTGGTTCAGCATTTTTACCCGAGAGCGTATGTGGAGTGTGCTGGTGGAGTTCAGATACAAAGTTTGTTCCTGCTTGAGTGGCTCGTGATTTTGTGCCCAGCCAGACTGCGGCAAGGGTTAGGGCAAGAATTAGGGCTAGGTCTAATGTCAGGTCTGAGATTACAGTTAGGTTAGTGTTAGGGTTAGGGCTAGGGCTCAGTTTTGTTTTAGAGCTACAGCTAGGTTTAGAACTAGTTTTAGGATTAGCAATAGTGTTAGGGCTAGTGGTAGGGTGAGGCTCAGGCTTAGGGTTAGGGTTATATTTAGAGTTATGATTAGATCTAGGGCTAGGACTTGGGCTAGGTTTAGGGTTTAGTTTAGGGCTAGTGTTAGGGTTATGGTAACACAGTTAGTACTAGAAATAGGTCTAGGGCGAGAGTTAGAGTTCGTCTTAGGGGTAGGGTTAGAGTTAGGGTTATGATTAGCATTAAATTAGGGCTAGGATTAGAGCTAGGGTTAGGGATAGGGTTAGCGTTAGTGTTAGTGTTGGATTAGGGTTAAGGTTAGTGTTAGGGGAAGGGATGTGGTTATACCTAGGTTCAGAACTAGGGCGCCGGTTGAAATTAGGGATTGGGCTAAGGTTAGGTTCAGGTTAGGATTAAGGCTAGGTTTAGGGCTCCAATGAGTGCTTGGGTTTGTGTTACGTTTAGGGCGAGAATTAGGTCTATGGATAATGTCAGTTAGGGTTCCGCTTAGGGATTGTGTTAAGGTTAGGTTTATGGCTAGGTCCATTGTAAGGGTTAGGTTTCGGGAAAGGGTCCAGGTTAAAGCTAGGTGTATTGTTAGGGTACTTGTCTTGTTTAGGGTTTGGTTTAGGTTATGGATTAGGTTTAGGGCTTGATTTAGCATTAGGGTTAGGGATTGGGTTAGAGTAATTAATAAGGTTAGGTTTAGTGTTCCGGTTAGTTTTAGGAAATGGATAGATTTAGTGTTAGAGATAGGTTTAGAGTTAGGCCTAGGGTTAGCATTTGGATTAGGCTTATGTTTAGGGTAATAGATAGGTTTAGGGCTAGGGTTATGGTTAGGATCAGGGCTAAGGTTAGGTTTAGGGTTAAGCCTAGGGTTAGTGTTAATGCTAGGTTTAGGGTAAGCATTAGGGTTTGAGCTATGTTTAGGGCTAGTGCAATGGTTAGGGTTAGTGTGACATCTAGTTTTAGGGTTAGGGTTAAGTTTAGAGCTAGGTTTAGCATTAGGGTTAGGGTTTTGTTTAGGGTAATGGATAGAGTTAGAACCAGGTTTGGCCTTGGTTATGGTTAGTATTAGGACTAGGATTAGGGTTGGGGTTAGGTCTAGATTAATTTTTTGGCAAAGGTTAGTGTTTGAGCTAGGGTTAAGTCAAGGGTTCGGGTTAGGGTTAGGTCTAGGGTTAGGGTTAGGGTTACACTTAGAGCTAGGTTTTGTGTGAGGTTCAGGGCTAACATTAGGGATATATGTAATGTAAGACCTAGAGTTAGGGTTATGGCTAGATTTTGGGTTAGTATAAAATTTAGAGCTTGGATTTGTGTTACAGAAAGGGACAGTGTTTGGGTTAGGGTTATGGCCAGAATTAGGACTAGGTTTAGATCCAGAGGTAGAAGTTGTGTTTGGGTTAGGTTAAGGGTTATTGTGAAGGCTAAGGCTAGGTTTTTCTTTAGGTCTAGAGCTAAAGTTAAGGCTAAATTTTGAATTAGGTTTAGATCTAGGGATAATGGTAGGGTTAGGTTTAGGTATAAGGTTACCAGTAGGGCTAGTGTTAGTGTTTGGTTTAGGGTTATGGTCAGGTTTAGACCTCTGGTTTGTGTGATGGTCAGAATAATGGTCATGGTTAGGTTTAGGGTTTTGGTAAGGGTTAGAGCTAGAATTAGATCTAGGGTTAGGACTATTTATAGGGTTAATATTTGTTTAGCCTAAGAATTAGGAATAGGTCTAGGGTTACCATTAAGTTTAGGGTTTTCCTTAGGGTAATGGATAGGGTTAGACATAGGTTTAGGGCTAGGGTTATGGTTTTGGTTAGGGTTAAAGCTAGTTTTAGCTACACTCAGATTAGGGCTAGTTTTTGTGTGAGGTTTAAGACTAGGGTTAGGGCAATGACAAATATAAGAACTAGGGTTACAATTAGGATTAGTTTTATGGTTAGGTTAGGGGTAGGTCAGTGTTAGGGTTAGGTTTAAAGTTAGATTGATATTTATAGCTAGAGATAGTGTTAGGATACGAGTCAGGTCAGTGTTAGTTTTATGGTTAGTTTTAGGACTCGAATTTAGGGCTAGGGTTACTGTTAGGGTTAGGTTTAATTTAGGGTGCTCTTTAGAGCTAGGATGAGTGTTAGGATATGAGTCAGGTTCCGGGTTATATTTAAGGTTAGGATTAGGACTTGAATTAGGGCTAGGGTTAGTTCTAGGTGTAGTGCTAGTGTTTGGTTTAAGTTAAGGTTTAGCGTTAGGCCTGTTGCTCAGTTTTGTTTTAGTGCTATTGTTAAGGTTAGGACTAGTTTTATGATTAGCTTTAGGGTCAGGGCTAGGATGATGGTTTGGGTTTTGATTAAGGCTGGGTTTAACACTAGGATTAGGGATAGGTTTTGTGTTAGGTTTAGTGCAAGAATTAGGGTTATGGCTAATGTCAGGTCTAGGTTTACAATTAGGGAGAGTCTTAGGGTTAGGTTTATGGCTAGGTCAACTTTAAGTGTTGCATTTAGAGAAAAGGTCAGGTTTAGAGCTAGGCATATTATTAGGGTCATGGTCAGGCTTTGGGTTTGGGTTAGGATAAGGTTTAGGTTTAGCGCTCAAATTAGCATTAATGTTAGAGTTAGGGTTAGGGTAATGGATATGGTTAGGATTAGGATTCAGTTTAGGTTTAGAGTAATAGATATGGTTTTGGTTTGTGATAAGTTTAGGGTTAGGCCTAGAGTTAGCATTAGTGTTATGGTATCATTAGGGTAATTTATAGGGTTAGACCTAGGGTTAGGGCTAGGGTTATGGTTAGGATTAGGGCTTGAATTAGGTTTAGGGTCAGGGTTAGAGCGAGCGAGGGTTAGAGTTAGGATTAGGTTTTGGAAATGGTTCAGGGTTAGATCTAGGGTTAGTGCTAGGGTAAGGTTAGTGCTAGGGTTATGGTCATAGTTAGTGTTAGGGTTAGGGCTATGGTTATCATTAGGGTGTAGGTAATAGATTTCGATGTCAGGTTAGAGTTAAGGATAAGTTTAGGTTAGAAACCTAACCCTAATGCTAATTTGAGGCCTAACCCTAAACCTTATCCTAAACCAAACCCTAAACTGGAGTCTGACCTTAATAATACACTTAGCTCTAAACCTGACCTTTACTCTAAACCTAACCTTCCACTAGACCTAACAGTAAACCTAAAGTTTACACTATTCCTAACCATAACCTTAGACCTGACATTAGCCCTAGCCCTAATCCTAGCTCTAACCCCAACATAAACCCTAGCCCTCATCCTAGCCCTAATCCTAGCCTTAATCCTAACCTGAACACTCACCCTTTTCCTATACCTAATTTTAACCCTCTCCCTAGCCCTGAACCTAGCCATAACCTCACCCTTTCACTTAAAACTCACCATAACCCTAACACTAACATTAACCCTAATTCTAGCCCTAAAAATGTGTCTAACCCTAAACCTAAACCTAGTGCTAATCTAGCCCTAATTTAGCCCGAACCCTAAGCAAATCCCTAACTCTAGCCCTAAGAATACCTCTAACTCTCAACCTAGCCCTATTTTTATTTCTAAACCTGTCCATTACTGTAACCCTAACACTAGCCCTAACCTTAGCCCTAACCTTAAATCAAACCATAATTCTAAATTTAACCCTAACCTTAAGCCTAAACCTCACCCTACCACTAGCTGAACACTATCACTAATCATAAAACTAACCCTAACCCTAGCCCTAGCCTTAAAACAAAACCAAGCCATTACCCTAAACCTAAACCTAACCTAAATCAAACCCTAACCCTACAACTAGCCATAACCCTAGCTCAAATTTATGTCCTAGAACTAAAACTAACCCTTACAATGACTCATATCCAAACACTAACCTTAGATTATATATATATATATATATATATATATATATATATATATATATATATCCCCCTAACCATAAAGAAAATGCTAACACCATTCCTAGCCCAAAACCTAACCCTAAAACTAACCCTAATAATAACCCTAGCTCTTACATTAGCTATAGTCCTAACCCTAGCCCTAACCCAAAAACAAAAATAGCCCTAATCTGAGCCCTAAAACAAGATTTAACCCTAACCCTAAATCTAGCTCTAAACCTAGCTGTAACCCTATCCCTTATCCTAAGCCAAACCCTATCCATAATGCTAACCCTAGTCCTAATAGTAATCCTTAGCCTAAATCAAACACTAACCCTATTACTAGTCCAAACCCTAGCCCTCATTCTATCTCTAAACCTAACCCAAAACCTAACCCTAATCTTCACCCTTATTCTGACCATGACACTAATTATAGGTCTACACCAGACCCTAAACCTAAACTAAACCCAGAAACTAGCCCTGCCAGTAAATTTTACCTAAACCTAACCCTATCACTACCCCTAGACCTAAACCTAATCCTAAATCTACTGATAACTCTAGCCCTAGACCTAAACAAAAACTTAGTCCTAGCCCTAACAATAACACTTAACTTAAACCAAACAATAACACTACCTCTAGACCTAACACTACTCCTGATTCTGGTTTTCACCCTAACTCTAATCAGAACACTGACCCTGACACTAACACTAAACCTAGCTCTAAAACTGACTCTAAACCAAAATCTAAACCTAACACTAGACCTAGCCATAACCCTAACCCTAAAAATATCCCTAATTAGAACCCTAGATTTTATATTACCCATAGCACTAAAGCTAGACCTAAACCTAACACAAAACCTAGCCCTAATCCAAGGCCTAAACTTACCCTAAGCATAACCCTAACCCTAAACCTATCCCTAACCCTAAGCCTAACCCTCACCTTAGACCTAAGCATAGCTCAAAGCCTAACTTTTGGCCTAAACCTAACCCTAGGCTTATCCCTAATAATAACCCTAACCCTAGTTCTAACCCTAACCCTATACATTACCCTTATGATAACCCTAATCCTAATGCTAACCCTAGGCAGAACCCTAACCCTATAGAAAACCCTAAATCTCTCCATTACCCTAAACTTACCCTGAAACCGAAACCTAACCATATTCATTACCCTAAACCTAACTCTAACCCTAATGCTCATTTGAGCCTTATCCTTAAATCTTAACCTAATACAAACCGTTACCCTGACCCTGAACCTAAAAGTACACCTAGATCTAAAACTGACCCTTACCCTAAACTTAACACTTACAGTAGACTAAGACATAGACCTAATTACAAATCTACTCCTAAATGTAACACTATACCTGACATTATCCCTAGCCCTAATTCTAGTCCTAACCCTACAACAAACCCTAGCACTCATCCTAGCCCTAAAACCTAGCCTTAATCAAAACTGTAACCCTAAACCTAGTCCTAATCCTAATTATAACCCTCACACTACCTCTAAACCTAGCTATAATACATCCCTTACCCTAAACCCTAAACCTAGTCCTAGTGCTAGGAGTAAGCTGAACATTAACCCTAATTCTAAACCTTGCACTGATTTAGCTCTATCCCTAAAACTAACCATAACCCTAGGCCTAAGACTAACTCTAACTCTCGCCCTAGCCTTATCCCTAGTTCTATCCTTATCATTTACCATAACCCTAAACCTAGCCCTAACCCTTGCCCTATCATTAGATCTAGCCCTAACCCTAGATCGAACCCTAACTCCAAGTCTTAACATAACCCTCAGCCTAAACCTAACAAAAACACTAGCCCTGACCCCACCGCTAATCATATAACCTAGGACTAAAACAAAACTGAGCAATAGAGGATGAGGATATGACTCAAGTGGTTGCGCATTCACCTGGCATGTGTGGGGTGCTGGGTTTGATCCTCAGCAACAATAAAAATATAATTATAAAAAAGATGTTGTTTCCAGCAAAACTAAAAATATACAAATATTTAAAAATTCTCTCTCTCTCTCTCTCTCTCTCTCTCTCTCTCTCTCTCTCTCTAAAAAAAAAAAATGAGCAATATTCCTAACCTTAAACCTTAACATAATCCAAACCCTAACACTACACCTAGACCAAACCCAAGCCCTAATTCGAGTCCTCATAATAACTTTAATTTAACCCTGACCCTGAATCATATCCTAACACTCACCCTAGGTCTAAACACCATCCTAAACTTAAACCGAACCTTAACAGTAACCCTAGCCTTAAATTAAGTCATAACCCTAACCTTAAAACTAACCTTGATGCTGACTCATACCCTAACAGTCACACTAGCTCTAAAGAACACCCTAAACTTAAACTTAACCCTAACAGTAATCCTAGCCTTTATTTGAGACCTAACCCTAACCCTAAAACTAACACTGTCTCTGAATCATATCCTAATACTAACCTAGCTATAAATATCACCCTAACATTAAACCTAACCCTAATACTAGACTTACACCTACCCCTAACCCTAATTGTAACCCTAGTTCTTATATTATCCATTGCCATAATATTAGCCCTAACCCTAACCCCAAAATTAGCCCTAATCTGAGCTCTAAACCTAGATTTAACCCTCACCCTAACCTTAACTCTAGCCCTAACCCTAGCTCTTAGCCAACCCCTTACCCAAAGTGAAACCCTAACCCTAATGGTAACTCTAGACCTATCCCTAATCCTTAAGCTAACCAAAACCCTAACTATTAATAGTCATAACCCTATCCTCACTCTATCTCTAACACTATTCCAAACCCTAATGTTAACCCTGACCATTTTTTTCACCCTAACAGTAATCCTAGGTCTAAACCTGGCCCTAACCCTAGACCAAACCCTAACACTAACCCTAGACATAAACCAAATACTAAATCAAGCCTTAACTATAGCCCTAGACCTAAACAAAAGCTTATCCCTAGCCCTTAAAGTAACCCTTAACCTAACACAAACATTAACCCTACACCTAGACCTAAACCTAGTTCTAATTCTGGCTGTAACCTAATTCAAACTCTAACCCAAACACTGAACCTGCCTTTAAGAGTAAACCTACCTCTAAACCTGACCCTAACAAAAATCTCAACCTACCACTAGACCTAGCCAAAATCCCAACCCTAAAACTAGCCCTAATCATAACCCTAGCACTTACATTACCCACAGCCCTAACCCTAGGCCTAAACTAACACAAAACCTAGAGCTAATCCTAGGCCTAAGCATAACCCTAACCCTAACCTAACACTTGATTAGGCCTAACCATAGCTCAAAGCCTAACTCATCCTAAACATAAAACTACACCTATCCCTAAATATACCCCTAACACTAGCCCTAATCCTAAACTCAACTCTAGCCCTAAACTTAGCTCTAAACCTACCCATTACCCTAAAACTAACCCTAAATCTATTGATAAACCTAGGCCTAACCCTAACCCTAAACCTAACCAGAAAACTAACACTAGACCTAACCCTAAACCTCACACTCAACATAGACCTAACTCTAGCTCAAACCCTAACCCTTACCATAAACCTAAACATAAC
The DNA here is from genome assembly GCF_047511675.1 of Marmota flaviventris. Classification (NCBI taxonomy): domain Eukaryota; kingdom Metazoa; phylum Chordata; class Mammalia; order Rodentia; family Sciuridae; genus Marmota; species Marmota flaviventris. The sequence goes on from NW_027288074.1 coordinate 124,057, forward strand.
CATAGTCCTAAACCTAAACCTAAACCTCAATCTAACACTAACCATAAACCTGTGCCTACATCTAACCATATCCATTACTCTAACCCTAACCCTACCCATACTCTAATCTTATCCCTAGACCTAACTCTAAACCTAACCCTCGCCCTAGCCCTAACCCTAGGTCAAAACCTAACCCTTATGCTAAACATAACCCTAACACTAACCCTAGTTCTAACCCTAACCCTAACCCTACTCAAAACCAATTCCTAACCATAACCCTAGCCCTAAACTTAGCTCTAACCCTATCCATTTTCCTAACCATTACCCTTACCCTAATGCTAACCCTAGGCCTAACACAAACACTATCGCTAAACCTAACCCTATCAATTACCATAAACCTAAAGTGAAACATAAATAAAAAACTATCATTACACTAACCCTGCCTAATGCTAATTGAATCCCTAACTTTAAGCCTGAACCTATTCCAAACCCTAAACTAGACCTTCACCTTAATAATACCCCTAGCCCTAATCCTGACCCAAACCCTAAACCTAAACCTTACACTAGACATACCCATAATCCTAACCCTAAAACTATCTTTAAACATAATCCTAGACTTGAAATTAGCCATACTCCCAATCCTAGCTCTAACCCTAAAACAAACCCCAGCCCTGATCCTAGCCCTAAACCTAGCCTTAATCATAACCCTAATCCTAACCCTTATTTTAAACATCACCCTATCTCTAAAACTAGCATAACACCATCCCTTACCCTAAACTAAATCCTAAATCTAACCCTAATTCTATGCTTAAACTGAACATTAACCATAGACCTCATCCAAGCCCTAATTCATCCCTCTCCCTAACCCTAACCCTAACCCTAACTCTATTCATAAAACTAGCCCTAACCCTACCACTAGCAGTAAAACAAAAATGAGCAATAATCCCAACCCTAAACCTAACATAAACCAAACCCTAACACTACACCTAGACCTAACCATAGACTTAATTTGAGTCCTAAACATAATCTTAAAAGTATACCTGACACTGACTCATATGCTAAACTCACCCTAGCTTGAAACACCATCCTAAACTTAAACCTAAACTTAACAGTGACCGTAGCCCTTATTTGAGTCCTAAACCTAACCCTGACCCTGACTCATATCCTAAAACTAACCCTACCTCTAAATATCACCCTAAACTTAAACTTAACCCTAACACTAAAACTACACCTACCCCTACCCCTAAACCTAAAACTAACCCTAATTGTAACCCTAGTTCTTATATTAGTGATTGCCCTAACCCTAGTCCTAACTCTAACACAAAACTAGCCCTAATATGAACCCTAAACCTAAATTTAACCCTAACTTTAGCCCTAAACCTAGTTATAAACCTATCCCTTACCCTAAGTGAAACCTTAATACTAATGGTTAACCTAGACCTATGCCTAATCCTTAGGCTAATCAAAATCCTAACCTTATTAGTAGTCTTGACCCTAGCCCTTATTCTAGCTCTAATCCTATCCCAAATTTGAATGCTAACCCTGACACTTATACTGAACCTAACACAAACCCTAGTTCTAAACCTGACCCTAACACTAGACTAAAACCTAACACTAGACCTTGACTCAAACCTAATCCTAAATGTAGCCTTATATCTAGCTTTAGAACTAAACAAAAACCTAGTCCTAGGCCTAACAAATCACTACCCTACCTCTAGATATAAACCTACTTCTATTCTGGCTGTAACCCTAACTTGAACTCTAACCCAAACACTGACTCTTCCTTTAAACGTAGACCTACTTCTAAACCTGACCCTAACTGAAAATCTAAACCTAACACTAGATCTTGGCATAACCCTAACCCTAAAACTATCCCTAATCATAATCCTAGCTCTTACATTACCCACAGTTTTAACCCTAGGCCTAAACCTAACTCAAAACCTAGATCTAATCCTAGGCCTTAACCTAGCCCTAAGCATAACCCTAACCCTAACCATAGCCCTAACGCAAACCTAACCCTCGCCTTAGTCCTAACTGTAGCTCAAAACCTAGCCCTTACTATAAAAATAAACCTAGAATTATCCCTGAATCTAACCCTAAATCTAGTCCTAATTCTAACATAACCCTAACCATAACCCTAGCTCTAAACCTACCCATTACCCTAACTCTAACCTTAAATGTAACCCTAGCCTCAACCCTAACCATAATCCTAAACCCTAAACAGAAAACTAACCCTAGACCTAACTCTAAGCTAATACTTGCTATAGCCCTAACCATAGATCAAACCCTAAGCCTTACCATAAACGTAAACATAACCATAGACCTAACCCTAACCCTAAACTTAAATCTAGCCCTGTCCCTAAACCTAAACCTACATCTAACCATATTTATTACACTAACCCTAACCATAAACTTAATTATAACCATTCCCCTAACCCTAACTCTAACACTAAACCTACCATAATCCTATCCCTAAACATAACCCTGAACCTAACACTTGCTCTAACACTAATCATAGCTCAGAACCTAACTCTTACACTAAACATAACACTAACTCTAACCGTAGTTCTAAGCCATACCCTAACCATAACTCAAGACCTAATCCTAACCATGAGTCTAGCTATAAAGTTAACTCTAACTGTACCCATTACCCTAATCATAACTCATACCCTAATGCTAATTCTAGGCCTAACCCTATCTCAAGACCTAATCCTAACCATAACCCTAGCCCTAAACTTAACTCTAACTGTATCCATTACCCTAAACATAACCCTTTCACTAATGCTAACCCTAGGCCTAACCCTAAACCTATCACTAACCCTACCCTATCAATTACCCTAAACCTAACCTTCACTCTAAATCTAACCCTATCATTACCCTAACCGTAACCCTAAGGCTAATTTGAGCCCTAACCATAAATCAAACCTAAAAGAAACCCTAACAATGACCCTGACCCTTATAATTCACCTAGCTCTAACCTGACCCTTACCCTAAACCTAATCCTTACATTAGACCTAGCCAAAACCTAACCCTAAAACTATCTATACCCATAACCCTAGACCTGACATTAGCTCTAGATATTATCCTAGCCCTAACCTGAACACAAACCATAGCCCATATTAGCACTAAGCATAGCCTTAATCATAACCCTAACCTTAAAACTAGGCCTAACTTAAAACCAAACCTATCCCTAATCTTAGACATAACTAAGCCCTATCCCTAACCCTAACCCTAACCCTAGCCCTAAAACTAAGTCTAACTCTCTCCCTAGCCCTAAAACTAGTTCTTACCATATCCCTTTTGGAATTATAAACCTAGCTCTAATCCTAGGCCTAACCCTAGACATTTCCTTAGCCCTAGCCCTAACCTTGGATCTAACCTTAACTCTAAATCTAACTCTAATGCAAAGCCTAAGCCTAAATCTAACACTAACCCTAACCCTAAACCTAAACCTAATGCTACTCCTAAAACTAGCCCTAACTCTAGGCCTAGCCCTAATACAAAACCAAGCCATATTCCTAACCCTAACCCGTAACCAAAACCAAACCCTAACTCTACACCTAGCTCTAAATCTAGCCCTAATTCTACTTTTAAGCAGAACCCTAAAATTAGCCATAACCCTGATTCTGACACAAACACTAACCCTAGTTTTAAACATCACCCTAAACATAACCCTAAACATAACACTAGACCTAGCCCTAACCCTAACCCTAACCCTAAAGCTAGCCCTAATTGTAACCCTAGTACTTACATTAGCCATAACCCTAACCCTAGTCCTAACTTAACCCAAAACCTAGCATAATTTGAGCCCTAAACCGAGCTTTAACCCTAACCCTAACCGTAACCCTAAATCTAGCACTAAGAATAACCATAACCTTAGCTCTAACCCTAGTTCTAACCCTATCCATTACCCTAACCATAATCCTAATGCTAATGCTAACCCTAGGCCTAAACATTACCATATCCCTAATCCTAACCCTATCCATTACTCTAAACCTAACTTGAAACCTAAACCTAACTATATCCTTTCCCTAATCCTAAACCTATGCTAATTCAAGCCCTAAATTTAAACCTTAACCTATGCAAAACACTAATCACCACCCTGACCCAAACAATACCATTAGCTCTAAACCTGACCGAAACTCTAATCCTAACCCTTACACTACATCTAAACTAACCCTAAACTATTTTTAACTGTAAAGCTGGACCTGAAATTAGCCCTAGCTCTTAACCTAGCCTTAATCCTAACCCGAAACATAACTCGAGTTTTACCCTAATTTTAACACTCGCCCTATCCCTAAACCTAGCTATAACCCAATCCCTTACCCTAAACCTAACAATAACCCTAAAACTAACCATAATCTTAAACCTAACCATAACCCTTGCCCTAACCCTAGGCCTAACCCTAACACTAAGCCTAGCACTAACCCTAATTTAGTCCTATCCTAACCCTAAACTTAGCCTTAAGACTAACTCTAACTCTTGCCCTAGCCCTAGCCCTAGTTCTATCCTTAGACCTAGCCCAACCCTGGATCTAAACCTAATTCTAAATTTAAACCTAACTCTAAATTTAACCATAACCATAATCCTAAACCAAACCCTAACACTAGCCCAAACAATAATGCTAATCCTAAAACTTACCTTAACCCTAGCCCTAGCCTTAAAACCAAGCCATATCCATAACCCTAACCCCTAACCTAAACCAAACCATAAACCTACACCTAGCCCTATCCCTAACTCTAAAAATAACTCTGACCCTGACCTGATCCTAACACTAATCCTAGCTCTAAACATCACCCTAACCTTAAATTAACCCTAACACAAGAATTTCCTTAACCCTAACCCTAAAACTAGCCCTAATTTTAACCCCAGTTCATACATTAGACATTGCCATAACACTAGCCCTAACCCTAACACAAATTCTACCCCTAATTCTAAACCTAACACTAGCTTAAACCCTAATCTTAACCCGAACTAGACATAACCCTAACCCTAAAACGAGCCCTATCCCTAGCTCTAACCTTATCCCTTACCCTAAGACAAACTCTAAACCAAATGCTAACCCTAGTCCTAACCCTAATCCAAAGCCTAACTTAAACACTAACAGTATCACTAGTCCTAACCCTAGCCCTCATTCTAGTTCTAAACCTAACCTTGACCCTTATTCTGATCCTAACAGTAACCCTAGGTCTAAACCTGACTCTAACCCTAAACCAAACCCTAACAATAGCCCTACCAGTAAGCCTATTCCTATACTGGACCATAACACTAGATCTAGATCCAAAACTAATCCTAAATATAGCTATAATTCTAGCCCTAGACCTAAACAAAACCCTAGCTCTAGCCCTAACAATAACCCTTAACCTAAATTAAACACTTACCCTACTCCTAGACCTAACACTAGTCCTAATTTTGGCTCTAACCCTAACCCTTATCCTATCCGGAACACTGACCCTGTCCCTAACATTAACCTATCTCTAAACCTGAACCTAACCCAAAACCTAGTCCTAATACTACATGTAGCCATAACCCTAACCCTAATACTAGCCCTAAACATAACCCTAGGGCTAACACTATTTTAACCCTAATCTTAACCCTAACAGTAGCCCTAACCCTAAATATAATCCCAACCCAAGCCCTAAACCTAATACAAAACCTAGCCATAATCCTAGGCCTAAACTTAGCCCTAAGCATAACCGTAACCCTAACCCTAGCCCTAACACTAACACTTGCCTTAGACCTAACCCTAGCTCAAAGCCAAAACCTTACCCTAAACAAAACCCTAGCCCTATACTAAACCATAACCCTAACCCTAGCTCTTATCCTAACCTTAATCCTAGCTCAAACTTTAGTTCTAACCCTGTCAATTACCCTAACCCTAAACCTAACCCTAATTATAACCCTATTCCTAACACTAAATCTAACCCTAAACATAAACGTATCCCAAGACCTAACCATAAACCTAAACCTCACCATAGCCCTAGCCCTAGCAGAAACATTAAGCCTTACACTAAACCTAATCCTAAGACTAGCCCTAAATCATAACCTAACCCTAACCCTAACCCTAAATCTAACATTATCCATTACCCTAAAATTAACCCTAATTGTAATGAATACTCTAGCCATAACCCAAACCCTAAACCAAAATTAGCCATAAACATATTCCTAGACCTGAACGTAAACCTAACCCTCACACTAGCCATTACCCTAGTTCAAAATTTACCCTTACCCTAACCTAACCATAACCCTAGCCCTAAACCTAACACTTACCGTAAACCAAACCCTAGCCCTATCCCTAAACCTAACTCTAATTTTAGACTTAATCCAAACTATCACCTAGCCCTAACCCTAGCTCTAAATCTATCCATTATACTAAACATAACCCTAACCTAATGCTAACCTTAATCCTATTGCTAAACCTAACCCATCCATGACCCTAAAGCTTTACTGAAACCTAAACCTAACCCTATCCATTACCCTAACCCTAAGCCTAAACCTAACATTAATTAAAGCCCTAAACCTAAACTTTGACCAAAACCAAATGCTAAACCTGACGCTAACCCTAATAATACCCCTAACTCTAAATCTGACCCTTACCCGAAACATCACTCTGACACTAGACCTAGCAATTACCTAACCCTAAAACTATCCTTAATCATAACTCTAGACTTGACATTAGCCCTAGCCTAGTTCTAGCCTTTAACCTAAAAGAAACCCTAGCCCTAAACCTCACCTTAATCCTAACCTAAACACTATCCCTAGCCCTAATCCTAATTCTAACCCTCACCCTAGCCCTAAAGCTAGCTATAAACCCACCCATTCCTTTAAACTTAATCCTAACTCTAATGCTAATCCTAAACCTAGCCCTACCCCTAGGCCTATCCCTAACACTAACCTTAGCACCCTCATTCTAGCACTAATTTAGCTTTAACCCTAACACTAAGCCTAAGCATAGTCCTAAATCTATATCTAACTCTCATCCTAGCCATTTCCCTCGTTATAACCTTTTCATTATCGTAACACTCACCCTAGCCCTAACCCTAACCCTGGATCTAACCCTAACTCTAAATCTAACCCTAACCCTAAGCCTACACCTCACCCTAACACTAGCCCTAACTCTAACACTAATTCAAAATCTAGCCCTAACCCTATCCCTAGCCGTAAAAGAAAACCGAGCCATAGGCCTAACCCTAACACTAACGCATAAAAGTCAAGATGAGTGAAACCAGAAAACATAAACTGTTCCTGACAGCAAACCTTGAACTGAGAATGCCCAACCTGGGAAACATGGTAATGCTAGGTAAAAGATGAATCCTGACCAGTATCAAAGAAATTTGAACAAAACTAACTCTAACCCGAACATTAGTTCTAACCCTAGCCCTAACCCTAATCTGAAAACTAAGCCTTTCCTGTTTAGAGAGCTTGATCATAAAAGTCCTAAACTTGGGGTGCCTACTAGGGCAAGGTAAGAGATGAATCCTGCCCAGCATCAAAAATTCTGACCAATATTTGGGGAAGGTGTTTCAGTACATGCCTATTTACCATGTTTTCTCCTAATGTGCTCTTGGATAAATTGTTTTTTCATGCTTCAGCTTAAGATACTTTCACAAGAATAAAACAGAGCCTGCCGACAGCAAAGTGATTGAGTGTGTGAAGTTTCAGGCAGCTAGCACCAACCCTGTTTGATTGCCAGCTCCATTTCCATTCACACCTATAGGCCATAATGTAGTGAAAACTAAATATCCAAACTTTCCTAACAATGAACCATTGAACCTTGATGGCCCAAACTTGGGGAGCCTACTAAGGTTGGTCAAAGATGAATCCTGTACAGTATCAAAGTAAACGGACCAAAATACATTCAAAGCTCTTTCAGTACATGTGTAATTTGCTTGCTCCTAAAGCACTCAGAGATAAAACTGTTTCTTTCTACTTCAGCTTAGGGATACTTCACAGGAAACAAACCAGAGAATATTCACTGAGAACTGACTGAGTGTGTGAAGTTTCAAGTGTAAGGGACCTGCGAAACGTTGGAGGAAGAGACCACCAAGAGACTGTCTCATGCAACAGCAAAAAGGGTTTGTTTGGAGACCAGCATGCTGGGGCTCAGAGCTCTCTAGAGCAAAGAGAGATAGAGCACTGGGAACAGCTTAAGCAGAACTTATATACTTTTCTTGGAGAGGGCAGGGAGGGAAGTTCATTGACGGGTCAAGGCGAGTGGGCAGTTTGCCTGCAACCAAGTGAAAGAGTGCATTCTGCAGTTTGGCAGTTGGGGACAGCACATTCTGGGAACAAGATTAGCAAACAGTTCTCAGGATTTCAACAGTGTTTTGTTAAGCATACAGAAAAACGGAGTGACAAGTACCTATTTTATTAACCATTCATTCCCCACTTCTTCTTCTGGCTACTTTTAATCATAAAAGTGATCATTGGGGGGTGTCACATTCTGTGTCTGCTAGTGGGGTATATTGTTGTCTGATTACCATAAGTTTGACTTGTCCAATTTGGGCTTGGAGAAAGGAAACTACACGGTTGAGCAAACAGGGTGCTAGAGTTAGCAACAATATAAGAATTATTAAAGGACCGGCCAGGGCTGATAAAAGCGTAGTTAACCAGGGGAACTGTGTGAACCAAGACTCATACCACCCTTTTTGGGCCTCTCTCTCTCTCTCTCTCTGACTCTCTTCAAGGCGTCTTCTTAGTTTGCTCATAGATTCTTTTACAACTCCAGTATGGTCGGCATAAAAACAACATTCTTCCCTCAATGCAGCACAAAGGCCCTCTTCTCTCATGAAGAGGAGGCCCAACCCTCGCCTGTTCTGTAAAACAACTTCAGAGAGAGAGGTTAAAGATTCCTGCAAAGCTTTGATGGATGTTTCTAATATCTTTAAGTTTTGGTCCATTGCTCTTTCTAATTGGGTCATTTGTTGTGTCCCATGGACCAGGGCAGTGGTCCCTGTCCCCACCCCTGCAGCAATTCCCATTCCTAATAAGATGGCTAAAGTGAGGGATACAGGTTCCCGGCAAAACTGGATTGTATGCACCCCTATTTGATCTTCAAATGAACCTGCATCATGATAGAACACTCTGGGAAACATCTGCACCATTACACAATAATTTACAGAGCTGTTAAATATCTGGGCTGAAATGCAGGGAGTTAACCCGGTGTCACATGCCCACAAAGTTCCATTTTCAGGAGTAAGGAAACCCTGTGTGATGCCAATATTTTTTATCTGGGTACATAAGTGTTGTTTACTTTTAGGTGGAGACCCTATACATAAGCCTGCCCCGGTTACTTCTGGGAGGGTTAAATTAGGATTTTCACCCCAATTACAGGAGGAACTCTGCGCTTTTACTGCATCAGTCCCATCAATTGCTATCCCTTCATAGTAAGGAGGAGCAGAGGAGAGACAGAGCCAACAAGACTGAGTGAGGTCTGGTTGTGTGAAATTCAGCACCGCAAAGGCTCCTTCAATTAGCCCCCAGGGGAAAGGGTTGACTTCACTCTGGATTGGGGAAGTAAATGAAGGTGAAACTTGAGGAGTATGGGAAAGTGAAAGGGCCCTTGTAGATTTAGGTTTGTGTTGTCTATGAGGCCCAATTCCTGGCTTGAGGGGATTGGGCCCTATGGCCAAGGGAATTTCTTTTCTCTCAAACCTGATAGTGAACCAAAGGCTAAAATCATATCCTGTGGTGTAAAATTGCATTCCATAGGTTTTTCCTGAAAGTCATACCCAGATATTTTGGTTTCTTCCTTTGGAGGTGAAGGTTATATTTAGGGGGTTGCATAGGCTATTTGTGTCACATGGAGTAGGGTCAACTATTCCAGAAGTCCCCGCTTGGGGGCTCCGTTTAAATGGGAGACATTGTTTGGGATTTAACTTAGTATTATTTCTTCTTACCCGAATCAGACTATCAGGGGAGTTTGGGTTCCACCAGACAGCCCCTGTATGCTCACATCCCCATGACTTACAGAAGAAGTCGGCTTTTCCCCCACACAGCCGTGACTGTTTGCAGCTTCGATAGTCTGCCGGGCAAACATAATAATCCAGGCTAGCCAACCTACATCTGGCTTGCATGTCCCTACATCCATAATGTTTGTTTCCATTATCTATGGTACGGAAGGGATTTAATGGAATTTTAGTGGGATCTTTTTCATCAGGGATGTCCCAATAGGAAAGGCCTATAGCCAGATGACAAATGTCTGGGTGGAGAGATGGCCACCAGGTCCCTAAGGGGGCTGTATGCGAGATCGACCATACTTCCTGTCCAGTAGGATTTGTGATCAGCCATCGCTGCTGAACCGGAGGATGAGGGTTAGGACTACTGGTGATCATGGGGAGAATCCATAGCCGTATCCACATGGTGAATACACAATTTGAGAGGGTTACCAGTCTTTTCCAATTTCCAGCCAGAGTCTGGACAGGGCGCAGGCTTGAGATGAGAGGCATGGATCCAGGAAGTGATTCTGTCTACCTTTACCGCTGTAGGTGTTATAAGAAGCACCTGGTATGGTCCTTTCCAGCGGGGTTCTAGGGATGACACCTGATGTCGTCTTACGTAGACAAAGTTCCCCACTTGATATTGATGTGGAGTCCCTTCGTCTCCAGGTTGATAGGCAGTGGCCAGCTGTTTTCACAGGTATCGCTGGGTTCTTTCAAGAGCTTTAAGTCTGTCAAGCAAGGGGGTGTGAAAGGAATTGTTAGGTCTTAGAGTTGGGGTCAGGTCCCTTACTGGAGGAGGGGCACCATAGAGAATTTCATAGGGGGTGAGGTTACACAAAGAAACAGAGGGAGAATTTCTTGCACGAAACAGTGCATAAGGCAGGAGCTAGTCCAATCTTTTATGCCGGTCTCCAAGCTTAATTTCGTCAAGGTCTCTTTAATGTTTCTATTCATTCTTTCTATTTGTCCTGAGCTCTGGGGTCTATAAGCGCAATGTAACCTCCAATTAATCCCCAGGGTCCTGGCTAACCCCTGACTTACCTGGGCCACGAACGCCGGTCCATAATCAGACCCTATTACCTTAGGCAGGCCGTATCTTGGAAAAATATCTTCCAGGATCTTCTTGACCACCATTTGCGCCATTTCTCTTGTTGTGGGGAAGGCTTCAATCCATCCTGAAAATGCATCTAAAACGATTAGGAGATATTTAAGTCCATACCTTGCTGGCTTAATTTCAGTAAAGTCCACTTCCCAAAATTGTCCTGGTCTGGTCCCTCGAAGGCGCCTTCCTACAGGAAGCTTGGTGGGGTAAGCATTAACCAATTGACGGGCCCGACAGGCTTTTGTTACTCTTTCAGCTATTTCCTTTCGCTGTGAGCCGGTTAGTGGAAAACTCTGTTCTTGATCCTTTAGGAATGCCTGCAGTTTCTTTAAACCAAGGTGAGTGAGTTGATGTACATTTTTAACGTAGTGTAGGGCTTTCTGAAATTGCAAGCTGGGCTCAGTGTAGTCAAGGAGTTCAGTGTCAGTGTCCTTAAGTTGTCGGGGTGCTCTGATGTAGTTAAATCTCCTGACTCATATACCCCCCATGTGGAAAGCGTTAACATGGTTACTCCGTTTAGGGCTGCCAATTTAGCCTCTTCATCCGCCCTCCTGTTCCCGACCGCTACAGGATCGTTTCCTTTCTGGTGTCCTGGACAGTGCACTATAGCTAGTTCTTTAGGGCTTTGCACTGCTGAGAGGAGGCGGAGGATCTCATCTCTGTTTTTTATTTCTTTTCCTGCAGAGGTTAATAGTCCCCTTTGCTGGTAGATAGCCCAGTGTATATGAGCGGTAGCGAAGGCATAACGGCTATCTGTGTATATGGTGGACTTTTTGCCTGCCACTAGTTCTAATGTCTTTGTGAGGGCGATCAGCTCTGCCTTTTGAGCCGATGTTCCCTCCGGGAGGCTAGAGGACCAGATGACTTTAGTTCTGCTAACTATTGCTGCCCCAGCCCACTGCTTACCATCCTGGAGAAAGCTGCTGCCATCAGTGAACCATATGACCTCAGGATGGGGCAGTGGCTGATCCTTTAAATCCCGTCGAATACTGGTTTCTTCTGCCAGTATATGTTGACAGTCATGAGTGACGGGTTCTGATGATTGTTCAGGTAGTAGTGTAGCCGGGTTAAGTGGGGTGGGGGGTCCCAGTATTATTCTGTCCTTGTCAAGCAACAGGCTCTGATAGTGTGTTATTCTAGAGTTTGATAGCCATCTGTCTGGTGACTGGCGGATGATGATCTCTAGGGCATGGGGGGCTATAATGGTTAGCTTCTGCCCCAGCGTTAACTTATCAGCATCCTTGATTAGTAGGGCCACCGCTGCTATAGCTTTTAGGCAATGGAGCCATCCACTAGCCACTGGGTCCAGCTTTTTAGATAAGTAGGCTATAGGCCTTCTCCAGGGTCTTAGAGTCTGAGTGAGCACTCCTCGTGCTATTCCTTTCTTTTCCTCAATGTAGAGAGTAAAGGCTTTTTCTACATCCAGGAGTGCTAAGGCCAGAGCAGATAGCAGTGCCCTTTGGATGTTATCAAAAGCTTGTTGGTGCTCAGGGTTCCATTGGGATTGGGCATTTCCCTTTAACAATGGGTATAAAGGAGCAGCTAAGGATACAAACCCAGGTATCCATAACCTGCAAAAGCCAGCAGTCCCAAGAAACTCTCTGAGTTGCCTCCTATTAGATGGGGGTGGTATCTGCACAACGGTTTGTTTTCTGGGCTCAGTGAGCCATTGTTTACTGCCCCTAAGGGAATAGCCCAGGAAGATTACTTCTTGCTGGAAAATTTGGGCCTTTTTGACAGAAGCTCTATACCCAAGTTGAGCAAGCTCAGATAGTAGTGCTTGGGTCCCAGACTCACAGTTTTCCTTGGTGTCTGCTGCCAGTAGCAGGTCATCCACATATTGGAGTAGGGTGACTTCAGGGTGCATGGTTCTGAAGTTGTTGAGATCTCTGTGGAGGGCTTCATCAAAGAGAGTGGGGGAGTTTTTGAACCCCTGTGGGAGTCTGGTGCAAGTTAGTTGACCAGACATTCCGGTTTCTGGGTCTACCCACTCGAAAGCAAACAGCAGCTGACTATCTTTATGCAGAGGCAAGCAAAAGAAAGCATTTTTTAAGTCCAGGACAGTATACCATTTTCGCTCAGGGTTCAGGGTGCTAAGCAGATTGTACGGATTAGGTACTGTGGGGTGAATGTCCTGCACTTTGTTGTTGATCTCTCTTAGGTATTGAATGGGGCAATAGTCCCCGGTTCCTGGCTTTTTTACTGGTAGCAGGGGAGTGTTCCAGGCTGATTGACAGGGCCTTAGGACCCCTAAGGCCAGATATTTCTGAATATGGGGCCTTATCCCATCTTTAGCTTCTTTGCTCAGAGGATATTGTTTAATATTAATTGGGGAGGCTGAGGTTTTTAACTCCACCATTATTGGAGGTTGTTTTATGGCTAGGCCTAACCCAGCAGTTTCTACCCAGGCATTTGGGTAATCTGTTATCCATTTCTGGGATAGCTTGCCTGTTTGATCAGTCATGGGGGGTGTGAAGAGTTGATGATCATCTTCTACTGACATAGTTAAAGCCATGACTATAGGAGTTTTTACTAAAGGATTTAGAAATTCCATTTGGGGGCCTTCAGGGTTAAAAGTTATTCTGGCCCAGAGCTTGGTGAGCAGATCTCTGCCCATCAATGGGGCCGGGCATTCTGGGATCACTAGGAAGGAGTGATGGACTTTTCCTTTTCCCAGGTCCATGGTCCTCTTAGTTGTCCAAGCCCGATATTTACTGCCATTAGTCCCTTGAACTAGAGATCTTTTAGTTGATAGAGGGCCCAATGGGTCCTTAAGGGCTGGGTATACTGCCCCTGTATCCACTTCAAAGTTTACTGGGGTCCCCTCCACATCAAAAGTTACCCTGAGCTCAGGGAGGGGATCTGAGCCCCGACTTTCCTAGTCATCCTCCAGAGTTAGAATGACTGGCTGGCGTGGCTGTTTCTTCCTAGGGCACTATTTGGTCCAGTGTCCTTTTTCTCTACAGTAGGCACATTGATCTGAGGCCAGAGGTGGTGGCTTCTGGCGTGGGCCCAGGTATCCCTTTCTGTCTCCCTGTCTCTTAACTACTGGCCTATTTGTTGTTGTGACCAGGACCTTAGTCAATGCCTCAGTCTGTCTTTTGCTTCTTTTATCCTCCCTTTGCTCCCTTTCTTTCTCCCTCCTTTGTTCCTTCTCTTCCTCAGTTTCTCTCTTATAGTATACCTTCTTGTCTTCTCTGACTAAATCTCTCAGAGTCATATCTTGTAATCCATCTAAGCATTGTAACATTCTTTTAATATCCAGGGCAGCTTGCCCAATAAAGGCCATCGTGACAGATGCCTTTTGATCCTCTGCCTGAGGATCAAAAGGAGTATATCTCCTATATGCCTCCATAATTCTCTCCAGAAACATAGATGGAGATTCATTAGGCCCTTGAATAATCTCTCTTACCTTGGCCAAATTAGTTGGCCGTCTAGTGGCTGCTCGGAGACGAACTATTAGAGCCCGGTGATAAGTGGACAGATGCTCCCTACCTTCAAAGGTGTTGGGGTCCCAGTTTGGTAGGTTCAAGGGGAAGTTGGCTTCGATTATGTTGGGAAGTTGTGTCGGTCGCTCATCTGGTCCGAGGATATTTTTTTCTAGCTTCCAGGAGGATTCTCTCTCATTCCTCTGTCATGAAGAGAGTGCCTAAGAGTTGTTGGCAGTCATCCCAAGTAGGCTGGTGTGAAAACATCAATGACTCAATCAGACATGTGAGCCGGGTGGGGTCCTCAGAAAAAGGGGGATTGTTATTTTTCCAGTTATATAGATCTGAAGAGGAGAAAGGCCAATACTGGTAGGCTTGCATTTCTCCACCATGGCCATCCTCTATCATTGGCCCATAAAGACGGAGGGGAAGTATCTCGGGGGCTTCAGGGTTTTTAATCATTCGCTGCCAGCGAGTTCCTTTAGCCGGGCCAGCTTCCTCCAGGGGAGGAGGGGCTATGTGTGCCTCGGGGAAGTCATCTGGAGGGTGCTGGGCCGGCTTAACTTCCTCCAATGGTGGAGAGGCTGAGTCAGCAGCAGGAGATTCACTTAGAGGGTGTTGGGGGTTGGGGAACAAAGGCAGGGGATAAGGAAAGGGAGGAGAGTCCAGTAGAGTCAAATCTTGAGACTCAGGGAGAACAGAGGGTGGAGGAGGAGCAGAGGGTTTGAGAGATAGAATCGTGGGGGGAGGAGTAGGAGCGGGGACAGGGACAAGAAAAGGCTTCACCCATGGAGGAGATTCACAGAGGTCCTGCCAAGTTAAGATATATGGCTGTTGATCTGGATGGCTATGTGGCCCTGGCTGAAAAACAATATCTTTGACTTTTTGAATTAGTGGGGAGTAGAAAGATTCTTCTGGAGGCCATCCAACTCCAAAGGTGTGCCATTCTAAGGCACAGAGAGTCTGCCAAGTCCGGCATTTTACTGAAAAAGAAAGATTCTGAGCCCTTAAGTGGACTTCAGTCCAGTGATCAAGGGTCAGTTACTTGAAAATGAAAATGAAAGTTACTTGAACAAAGACAGGGACAATACAAACGTGACACAAACACAGACACACACAGTAAACGTGTAACACAAGTTCAGAGGCAAAGATTAAAAACTGACAGTGAATTCAACCTGAGAGAAAGAATTGCCGACAAGAACAGACGGGTTGGAAGGAGAATATACCAGATGAGGGCACTTCCATCCCAGATGAGGGCACTTCCGTCCCTCCCAGATGAGGGCACTTCTGTCCCTCCCAGAGTCCTTCAAGGCGTCCCTTGAAGAATGTGGCCTGTGGCTTCAGGACACGTCTGTCCACCACCGCCAGGGGGAGCTCATGCTCTCCGCTGGCAAACACACTTTGCCAACCCAAACTGAAAAACCAGAAAGGCTCTGAGAGCTCACGCTCTCCACTGAGCCAAAAACCAAGCTCTGAGCGATCGCAAAGGAAAAACAAGGAGAAGAAGGAGGAGATGAAGAAGAAGAAGAAGAAGAAGAAGAGGCACCTTACTTACCCCCCAAAGGAGTCTGTTGGGGTCTCCCTGTCCGGCGATGCGCACTTCCCGGGCAATGCACCAAATGTAAGGGACCAGCGAAATGTCGGAGGAAGAGACCACCAAGAGACTGTCTCATGCAACAGCAAAAAGGGTTTATTTGGAGACCAGCATGCTGGGGATCAGGGCTCACTAGAGCAAAGAGAGATAGAGCACTGGGAACAGCTTAAGCAGAGCTTATATAGTTTTCTTGGAGAGGGCAGGGAGGGAAGTTCATTGACGGGTCAGGGCGAGTGGGCAGTTTGCCTGCAACCAAGTGAGGGAGTGCATTCTGCAGTTTGGCAGTTGGGGACAGCACATTCTTGGAACAAGATTAGCAAACAGTTCTCAGGATTTCAACAGTGTTTTGTTAAGCATACAGAAAAACGGAATGACAAGTACCTATTTTATTAACCTTTTACAAGTAGCTAGCACAAACCCTGTTTGATTTCCAGCTTCATTTCCATTCACCCCTATAGGGCAAAAAGAAGAGAAACGAAAATTGAAACTGTTCCTGAGAGAAAACCCTTTTACGTAGGAGGCCCAAACATTTGGAGTATAGTCAAAATAGGAAAAAAGGTGAATCCTGCCCAGTATCATAGAAATTAAAAAAAAAAAAAAAAAACTAACTCTAACCCTAACACCTGGTCTAAACCTAGTCCTAACACTAAGTCTAACACTAAACCTAATCTGTTTAGAGAAACTTTGATCATAGAAGTTTCAAAATTGGGGAGTCTAGTGGGGTAAGCTTAGAGATGAATCATGGGTAGTTTCAAAGATATCTGACAAAATAATTGGGTTAGCTATTTCTGTACATGCATATTTCCCTGTTTTCTCCTAAAGTGTTCTCAGATAAATCCATATTGCATGCTTCAGCTTATTAATCATTACACAAGGAACAAACCAGAGAGTGCCCACAGAGAACTGATTGAGTGTATGAAGTTTTAAGCAGTTAGCACCAACCTTGTTTGATTTCCAGCTCTATGTCCATTTACCCATGTAGATCAAAATGAAGTGAATCCATAAAATACAAATTGTTCCTGTCAGCAAAGAATTGAACTGAGAAGGCCGAAATCTGGGGAACATAGTAAGGCTAGGTAAAAATATATCCTGCCCAGCATCAAAGAAATTTGAACAAGACAAACTCTAACCCTAACACTAGACCTAACTGTAACCTAACCTGTTCAGAGTACCTTTGATCATAGAAGGAGGAGCCTAGTGGGGCAAGCTAACAGATGAACCCTGCCCAGTATGAAAGAAATCTGACCAAATGATTGGGGGAAGTAGTTCAGTATATGCATGTTTTCCTGTTGTCTCCTAAAATGCCCTCACATAGTGTTATTTTTGCATGCCTCATCTTTGGGATACATTCACAAGGATAAAACCAGAGTGTCCTCACAGAGAACTGATTGAGAGTGTGAAGTTTCAAGCAGCTACCAAAAACCCTGTTTGATTTCCAGCTCCATTTCCATTTATACATATAGGTCAAAATGAAGTGAAATCTTTAAAAAAAATCTGAAATACTGACAGCAAACCAGTGAACCTAGAAGGCCCAAACCAGGATAAGATAGTAAGGCTAGGTAAAAGATAAATCCTGCCTAGTATCAAAGAAATTTGAACAAAACTACTGTAAACCTAACACTAGATCTATCCTTAATCCTAACCCTACAGCTCACCCTAGCCTGTTTAGAGAACCTTTGATCATAGAAGTCCCAAACTAATGGAGCCTAGTGGGGCAAGCTAACAGATGAATCCTTCACAATATCAAAGAAATCTGAGCAAACAATTGGGGGAAGTGTTTCAGTATATGCATATTTCCTTTATTTCTCCAAAAGTGCTCTGAAATAAAGTTGCTTTGCATGTTTCAGCTGAGGGCAACAAGGAACAAACCAGAGAGTGCCCACAGAGAATTGATTGTGTGCAGTTTCAAGCAGCTAGCACCAACCCTGTTTGATTTCATGCTCCATTTCTTTTCAACAAAATAGTTCAAAATTAAGTGAAACCTTAAAACACAAACTGTTCCTGACAGAAAACCATTGAACCAAGAAGGCCCAAACCAGGGAACATTGTGAGGCTAGGTAAAATATGAATCCTGCCCAGTATCAAAGATACATGATCCTAACCCTAACACTAGGTTTAAACCTAGCCCTTACCCTAAACATAAAACAAACCCTAATCTGTTTAAAGACCCTTTTATCATAGAAGTCCCAAAATAAGTGAGCCTAGTGGGGCAAGCTAACAGATGAATCTTGTGCACTATCAAAGAAATCTGACCAAATAATTTGGGGAGGTAGTTCATTACATGTATATTTCCCTGTTGTCTCAAACAGTACTTTCGGATAAATATGTTTCTGAATGCTTCAGCTTTGGAATAGAATTACAGTAACTTTAGGGTTAGAGTTAGGGTTAGGGCTAGGATTATCATTAGGGTTAGGGTTAGGTTTAGTGTAATGGATACGGTTAGATTTAGGTTTAGGGTTAGGGTTAGATTTAAGTTTAGGGTTAAGGTTAGGGCTATGGTTATGTTTAGGTTTAAGGTAAGGGTTAGGTTTTGAGCTAGGGTTAGGGTTATAGCAAGTGTTAGGTTTAGGGTTAGGTCTATGTTTAGTTTTCTGGTTAGGGTTAGGGTTATGGTTAGGGTTAAGGCTAGGGTTACCAATAGGTTTAGGGTTAGGTTTAGTGTATTTTGTAGATTTAGAATCGGGGTTAGGGCTAGGGTTAAGATTAGGATTAGGGCTAGGGTTAGGGTTAGATTTATGGATATTTCTAGGTTTATATTTATGGTAAGTGTTAGGCTTTGAACTAGGGTTGGGACTAAGCCTAGGGTTAAGTTAGGATTAGGGCTAGGGTTAGGGTTAGGGTTATGCTTAGTGCTAGGTTAAGGCCTAGGATTAGCTCTAGGTTTTGTGTTGGGTTTAGGCCTAGGGTTAGGGCTGTGGGTAATGTAAGAACTAGGTATATGAGTAGGGCTAGTTTTAGGGTTAGGGTTAAGGCTAGGTCTAGTGTTAGGTTTATATTTTCAGTTAGGGTCAGGTTTAGAGGTAGGGTTAATGTTAAAGGCTGGTCAGTGTTCAGGTTAGAGTTAGAGTTAGAGTTAGGGTTATAGCCAGAATTAGGACTAGGTTTAGGTCTAGGGGTAGGGGTAGTGTTTGGGTTAGGGTAAGGGTTATTGTTAGGGCTAGGACTAGGTTTTTGTTTAGGTCTAGGGCTAAGGCTAGATTTAGGATTAGATTTAGGTCTAAGGCTAGTGGTAGAGTTAGGTTTAGGAATAAGTTTATCGGTAGTGCCAGTGTTAGAGTTTGGTCTAGGGTTAGGGTCAGGTTTAGACCTAAGTTTAATGTTAGGATCAGAATAATGGTCAGGGTTAGCATTAGAATTTGGGATAGGATTAGAGCTAAAATGAGGGCTAGATTTAGAACTATTAATGGGGTTAGGATTTTGGTTAGCCTAAGGATTAGGGATAGGTCTAAGGCTACCATGAGGGTTAGGGTTTTGCTTAGGGTAAGGGATAAGGTTAGATCTAGGGTTAGGGATAGAGTTAGGGTTAGGGTTAAAGCTAGGTTTACAGCTTGGATTAGGGCTTGATTTGTTATAGGGTTAGGGCTAGGGTTAGGGCATTGTCTAATGTTAGAACTAGGGTTACAATTAGAGTTAGTTTTAGGGTTAGGGGTAGGGGTAGGTATAGTGTTAGGGTTAGGTTTAAGGTTAGGGTGATATTTAGAACTAGGGTTAGTGTTAGGATATGAGTCATGGTCAGGGTTAGGCTTAGGACTCGAATTAGCGATAGGGTTACTGATAGGCTTTTGTTTAAGGTTAGGATGGGGTCTAGAGCTAGGTAAGCATTAGGATACGAGTCTGTGTCAGGGTTACTTTTAAGGTTAGGGTTAGGAGTCGAATTTAGGGCTAGGGTTAGGTCTAGATGTAGTGTTACTGTGTGTTAAGTTAATGTTTAGGGTTAAGGCTATTGCTTGGTTTTGTATTACTGCTAGGGTTAGGGTTAGTGCTAATTTTATGATTAGTGTTATGGTTAGGGCTAGTGTTAGTGTTAGGCTTAAGCTTAGGTTCAGGGTTAGATTTAGATTTAGGGTTATATCTATGTTTAGGGTTAGGACTGAGGATAGGGCAAGGGTTAGGGCTAGGGTCAAATTATAGTATGTAATAGGATTAGAACTAGGGATAGAGCTAGTGTGAGTTAGAGTTAGTCTTAGGGCTTGGGTTAGGGAAATGGATAAATTAGGGCTAGGATTAGGTCTATGGTTACTGTTCAGCTTAAATATAGAGTAGGGTCTGAGTTAGTATTAAGCTTAAGTAAAGAGAGAATGTTATAGCTAGGTTTAGAGGTAGGGTGATATTAAGAATTAGGTTGGAGCGTGGGTTACAGTTACTGTTATGATTAAGGCTAGGTTTAGTGCTGGGATGAGGGCTAATGTTTGTTTTAGGGTTAGGGCTAGGTTTTGGGGTACGGCTAATTTCAGGTCTCGAATTAGGTTTAAAGGTAATTTTATGTTTAGGATTATGGCTACGTCTAGTGTAAGGGTTAGATTTAGGGATAGGGTCAGGATTAGGGCTAGGTGTATTTTTATGGACAAGGTCTGGGTTAAGGTTTGGAATAGGTTAAGGTCTAAAGTTGGGGATTGAACTAGTGTTAGGGTTAGGGTTAGAGTAATGATAGGGTTAATATTTGGGCCCAGGTTAGGTTTAGGGTTATGGATAAAAATAAGGTTAGAGATAGCTTTAGGTTCAGACCTAGGGTTAGCATTAGGGTTAGGGTTATGTTTATGGTAATGGAGAGGGTTAAACTAGGGTTGGGGCTAGGGTTATGGTTATGATTAGGGCTAGGGTTATGATTAGGGATTTGTTTAGGTTTAAAGCTCAGGATAGGGCTCAGATTATGGCTAGGATTCAGGTTAATTTAGTGCTATGGTTAAGGTTATGGCTAATGTAAGTACTAGAGTTACATTGGGGGCTAATTTTAGGATTAAGGTTAGGGCTAGGTTGAGTGTTAGGGTTAGGTTTAAGGTCAGGGTGATGATTAGAGCTGGGGTTAATATTAGTGTCAGAGTCAGGGTCAGAGTTAGTTTTAGGGTTCGGCTTAAAACTCTAATTAGGTCTAGGGTTAGGGGTAGGTGTATGGTTAGGGTTTCGTTTAATTTAAGGATTAGTGTTAGAGGTATGGCTCAGTTTTGTTTTAGGCTATGGCCAGGGTTAGGGCTAGTTTTAGGATTAGTTTTAGGCTTAGGGCTAGTGTATGGGTTAGGCTTAGGCTTCAGATTAGGGTTAGATTTAGAAATAGGTGTTGATCTATGGTTAGTGCTAGGGCTAAAGATAGGGCAAGGGTTAGGACAATGGTTAGGGCTAGGGTTATGTTTATGGTAAGGAATAGGGTTAGAACTAGTGATAGGGCTAGTGTGAGAGAGTTCGTCTTATGGCTAGGTTTAGGGTTATAGTTAGGGATAGGGCTAAATTAGGTCTAGGGTTGGTGTTAGGTTTAGGCCTAGGTTTAGGGTTAGAGTTAAGGTTACATTTAGTTTAAAGGAATGGGTTATAGCAAGATTGAGGGCTTGGCGAGGGTTAGTATTAGGGTTAGGGCCAGGGTTAGGGTTAAGGTTATGATAAAGGCTAGGGTTTAGGGCTAGGTTGAGGGCTAGTGTTTGTATTAGGTTAAGGGCTAATATTAGGTCTAGGTCTAATGTCAGGTCTAGGGTTACAATTAGGGATACATTTAGTGTTAGGTTTATGGCTTGGTCCAGTGTAAAGGTTATATTTAGGGTAAGGGTCAGTTTTAAAGCTAAGGATATTATTAGGGTCAGAATCAAGGTTAGTGTTTGGGTTAGGTTAGGGTTTAAGTTTAGGGCTCAAATTAGCATTAGATTTAGGGTTAGGGTAATGACAGGGTTAGGTTTAAGGTTTAGTTGTGGTTTAGTGTAATGGGTAAGGTTAGGGTTAGGCCTATGGTTAGCACAAGGGTTAGGGTTATCATTAGGGTATTGGATAGAGTTAGACCTAAGTTTAGGGCTAGGGTTATGTATAGAATTAGGGATTTTGTTTGGGTTAGTGTTAGGTTTAAGTTAAGGGTTAAAGCTAGGATAAGGACTCTGATTAAGGCTAGGTTTTGGGTTAGGTTAGGGCTAGGGTTAAGACTATGGCTAATGCACAAAGTAAGGTTATGACTAGCGCTAGTTATGAAGTTAGGGTTAAGGCTAGGTCTAGTGTTAGGGTTAGATTTATGGTTACAATGATTTTAGAGCTAGGTTTAGTGTTAGGCTCAGAGTCAGGGTCAGGGTTAGTTTTCAGGTTAGGACTAGAATTAGGGATACGGTTATGGATAGGGTTAGGGCTAGGTGTAAGGTTAGGGTTTGGTTTAGGTTAAGGGTAAAGATTAGGGCTATAACTTGGTTTTGTTTTAGGGCTAGGGCTAGGGTTAGGGTTAAGATTAGGTCTAGGTTTAGGGTAATGGTAAGGAAAAAGTTTAGTACTACCCTATAGGTCTAAGTTAAGAGTTATAGTTAGTCTTAGGGCTAGGGTTATGTTTAGTGTTAGGGATAGGGCTAAGTTAAGTCTGAGATTAGGGCAAGTGTTAATGTTAGAGTTAGGCCTAGGGTTAGGGCTAGGTTTAGTGTTAGGGTTTGGATTAGGGTTAGGTTTAGGGTAAGGGGTGAGTTTATACCTAGTTTTAGGGATAGGGTGAGAGTTAGAATTAGGGTTAGGGTTAGGGTTATGTTGAAGGCGAGGATTATGTCTAAGATGTGGGTTAAGGTTTGTGTTAGGGTTAGGACTAGGATTAGAGCTAGGGCTAATGTCAGGATTATGGTTAGAGTTAGGGATAGCATTAGGGTTAGGTTTATATCTAGGTCTATTTTAAGGGTTAGGTTTATGGTTAGTGTCAGGTTTAGACCTAGGGGTATTATTAGGGTCAGGGTTAGGGTTAAGGTTAGGTTATGGTTTATGTTTAGGGCTTGAATTAACATTAGGTTTAGTGATAGCTTAACAATAGTTTTAGATTTAGGGTTCAAGTTATCTGTAGGGTAATGGATAGGGTTTGGGATGGGCATAGGATTAGGGTTTGGTCTAGGGTTAACATAAGGGTTAGGGTTATCCTTGGGGTAATGAAAAGGGTTAGAGTTAAGGTTAGGGCTAGTGTTATGCTTAGGATTGGATATAAGGTTAGGTTTAGGCTTAGGGTTAGGGCTATGCTTAGCGTTAGGGTTAGCTTTAGAGTTAAAAATAGGGTAGGGATTAGATTAGAGCTAGGTTTGTCAATAGGTTAGGGCTATGGCTAAATTAAGAACTTGTTATGATTGCAGCTAGTTTTAGGGTTAATGTTAGGGCTAGGTATAGTTTCAGGGTTAGGGTGATGTTTAGAGCTAGGATTAATGTCAGGGTCAGTGTTCAGATTAGGATTATGGTTAGAATTAAAGCCAGAATTAGGACTAGGATTAGGTCTAGGGGAAGAGTTAGTGTTTGGCTTAGGCTAAGTGTTATTATTAGGGCAAGGTCTAGGTTTTTTCTTTAGGTCTAGGGCTAGAGTTATGGCTAGATTTAGGATTAGGTTTAGGTCTAGGGCTAGTGTTAGAGTTTGGTTTAGGGTTAGGTTCAGGTTTAGACCCACGATTAGTGTTAGGGTCAGAATAAGGTTCAGGGTTAGGGTTAGGGTTTGGGTTATGGTTAGAGCTAGAATGAGGGCTAGAGTTAGGAGTAGTAATATGATTAAGATTTGGGTTAGGTTAAGGATTAGTGTTAGAATTAGGATTATATTTAGTGTTAGGGTTTGGCTTACGGTAAGGGATAGAGTTAGAGCTAGGGTTAGGGCTATGGTTAGGGTGAAAGCTAGGTTTAGAGCTAAGATTAGGGCTAATTTCTGTGTTAGGATTAGGGCTAGGGTTAGAGTAACAGCTAATGTAAGAACTAGGGTTACAATTAGGGTTAATTTTAGGGTTATGGTTAGGAGTTAGACCTCTAGTGTTAGAATTAGGTTTAAGGCTTGGGTGATATTTAGAGCTAGTTTTAGTGTTAGGTTAGTAGTCAGGGCCAGGGTTAGTTTTAAGGTTAAGGTTAGGACTCAAATTATGGCTAGGGTTACTGTAAGTGTTTGGTTTAAGGTTAGGATGGTGTTTAGAGCTAGGGTGAGTGTTAGGATATGAGTCAGAGTCAGGGTTAGTATTCAGGCTAAGGTTGGACTCAAATTAGGGCTACGGTTAGGTCTAGGTGTAGTATTAGAATTTGGTTTAAGTTAAGGTTTAGTATTAGGGCTATTGCTTGGTTTTGATTTACTGCTAGGGTCAGGGTTAGGGCTAGTTTGACGAGTATCTTTAGTGTTAGGGCTAGTGTTTATGTTAGGCTTAGGCTTAGGGTTAGTGTTAGATTTAGAGTTAGGGATAGATCTAGGGTTACGGCTAGGGCAAGGTTTATGGCTAGGGTTAGAGCTAGGGTTAGGGTTACAGTAATGGATAGGGTTAGAACTAGGGATAGGGCTAGTGTGAAAGTTAGAGTTAGTCTTAGGGCTAGGGGTAGGGTTAGGGATAGGGTTAAATTAGGACTAGAATTAGGGCTAGGGTTATTGTTCAGCCTAGGCCTAGCATTAGGTTTAGGGTTAGGGTTAAGTTTAGGGTAAGGATTGGCATTATAGCTAGGTTTAGAGGTTGGGTGAGGGTTAGAATTAGGGTTAGGCCTATGGTTAGGGTTAGGGTTATGATTAAGGCTGGTTTTAGGGCTAGGATGAGGGCTAGGATTTGTTTTAGGGTAGGGCTAGGATTAGGGCAAGGACTAATATAATGTCTAGAGTTATTGTTAAAGATAGAATTAGGGTTAGGTTTATGGATACAGGTAGTGTAAGGGTTATGTTTAATTTTAGGTCAGGTTTAGAGCCTGGGGTATTATTAGGGTCAGGGCCTTGGTTAGGGTTTGGGATAGGCTATGGTTTAAATTTAGGGCTTGAATTAGCATTAAGGTTAGGGTTAGGGTAATGATAGGTGAGGTTTAGGGTTTAGGTTTGGTTGAGGGTAATGGATAGGGTTAGGATTAGGGATAGGGTTAGGTTTAGGCCTAAGGTTAGCATTAGTGTTAGGGTTACAGTTATGGCGATCAATAGGGTTAGAGCTGGGGTTAGGGCTAGGGTTATGGTTCTGATTAGGACTAGAGTTAGGGTTAGTGTTAGGGTTAAAGCTTGGGTTAGGTCTTGAATTAGGGCTAGGTTTTGTGTTAAGTTAGTACTAGGGTTAGGGTTATGGCTATTGTAAGTACCAGGGTTACATTTAAAGCTAAATTTAGGTTTAAGGTTGGGGCTAGGTCTAGTGTTAGGTTTAGGGTTAGGCTTAGGGTGATCTTTAGAAGTAGGGTTAGTGTTGTGGTTGGATTCAGCGTCAGGGTTAGTTTGGGGTTCAGCTTAAAACTCGAATTAGGGCTAAGTTTAGGGTTAGGTTTAGGGTTCGGTTTAAGTTAAGGGTTAGGTTTAGTGCTATATCTGGGATTTGTTTTAGGGCTAGGGCTAAGATTAGGGCTAGTTTTAGGATTAGCATTAAGGTTAGGCTAGTTTTAGGTTTAGGTTTAGGCTTAGGGTTAAAGTTAGATTTAGAGTTAGAGTTAGATCTAGGTTAGGGCTAGGGCTAAGGATAGGGCTAGGGTTAGGGCTAGGATTATTGTTCCAGTAAATTATAGGTTTAGAACTAGGGATGGGGCAAGAGTGAGAGTTAGAGTTAGTCTTAGGGCTAGGGTTAGGGCTAAGGTTAGGGTTAGGGTTAGGATTAAGGCTAGGTTTAGGGCTAGGATAAGCCTTGGGATTTGTGTTAGGGTTAGAGCTAGGATTAGGGCTAGTGCTAATGTCAGGTCTAAGGTTACAGTTGGGGATAGATTTAGAATGTTTTATGGATAGGTCTAGTGTAATGGTTAGATTTAGGGTTATAGTTTGTTTGAGGTTAAGGTTTAGGGTTAGGGCTCTAATTAGCTTTAGGGTCAGGGTTAGGGTAATGATAGGTTTTTGTTAAGGGTTTAGTTTAGGTTTAGAGTAATTGATAAGGTTAGGGTTAGCAATAGGTCTAGAGTTAGCATTAGGGTCAGGGTTATGGTTAGGATAATGGATATGGTTAGAGCTAAGCTTAGGGCTAGGTTTATGGTTAGAAATAAGTCTTGAGTTAGGGTTAGGGTTAGGGTTAGATCCAGGGTTAGGGATAGGTTTATGTTTAGTGAAAGAGTTGGGTTTTGAGCTTCGTTTAGGGCTAGGGCGAGGGTTAGGTTTAGGGTTAGGTCTAGGGATAAGATTACAGTATGGTTAGGGTTAGGGTTAGGATTAGGGCTATGGTCATCTTTAGGGGTAGTGTTAGGGTTAGGGTAATGGATACGATTAGATGTAGGTTTAGGTTTATGGTTAGAGTTAGACTGAGGTTTAGGCTTATGGTTAGGGCTATGGTTATGGTTAGGTTTATGATAAGCGATAGAGTTTGAGCTAGGGTTAGGTCTATGTTGAGGGTGAGGTTTAGGGTTAGGTCTAGGATTAGTTTTTTGGTTAGGTTTAGGTTTAGGGTTATCAATAGAGTTAGGGTTATGTTTAGGGTAATGGGTATCTTTAGAGCTAGGTTTAGTGCTAGAGTTAAGGTTAGGATTAGGGGCTAGGTTTAGAGTTAGATTTAGGGATAGGTGTAGGTTTATATTTAGGGTAAGGGTTAGGTTTTGAGCCAGGGTTAACACTAAGGCGAGGTTAGGGTATGGATTTGACTACAGTTTGTGTTAGGTTTACGCCTAAGGCTAGGTTAAGGCCTAGGATAAGATATAGGTTTTGTGTTAGGTTTAGGCCTAGGGTTAAGGCTATGGGTAATATAAGAGCTAGGGTTATGATTAGGGCTAGTATTAGGGTTAGAGTTATGGCTAGGTCTAGTGTTAGGTTTAGATGATGATTAGGCTCAGGATTAGAGATAGTTTATTGTTAAAGGCAAGGTCAGTGTTCAGGTTAAAGTTAGGGTTAGGGTGAAAGCCAGAATTAGGACAAGGTTAGGTTTAGGGGTAGAGTTAGTGTTTGTTTTAGGTTAAGGGTTATTGTTAGGGGTAGGATTAAGTTTTGTTTAGGTCTAGAGCTAGAGTTACTGCTAGATTTAGGATATGGTTTAGGTTTAGATCTAGTGTTAGGGTAAGGTTTAGGTATAAGGTTACTATAAGGCTTGTTTCAGGGTTCTGTTTAGGGTTAGGTTCAGGTTTAGACCTATAATTAGTGTTAGTGTCAGAATAAGGGTGAAGGATAGGGTTAGGTTTGGGGTTAGAATTAGAGCTAGAATGAGTGCTTGTGTTAGGACTAGAAATAGGGTTAGTCTAAGGATTAGGATTAGGACTCGGGTTAGCATTATGGATAGGGTTTGGCTTAGGGTAAGAAATATGGTTAGGGCTAGAGTTAGGGTTAGGTTTAGGACTAGGATAAGGGTTAGTGTTAAATCTAATGTTAGGGCTCAGATGAGGGCTATTTTGTGTTAGGGTTAAGGCTAGAGTTAGGGCTAAGGCCAATGTAAGAACTATGTTTATGAGTAGGGTTAGTTTTAGAGATGGGATTTGGGCTGGTCTAGTGTCAGCATTAGCTTTAGGGTTAGGGTGATATTTAGAGCTATGATTAGTTTTAGGCCTAGGACTTGAATTAGAGCTAGGGTTATTGCTAGTTGTAGGATTAGGGTTTGGTTTAGGTTAAGGTTTTTGTTAGAGCAATGGCTCGGTTTTGTTTTAGGGCTAGGACTAGGGTTAGGGCTAGGTTTAGGATTAGCAATGGTATTAGGGCTAGTGGTAGGATGAGGTTTAGGCTTAAGTTTAGGGTTAGATTTAGACTTATGGTTAGATCTAGGGTGAGGGCTATGGCTATGATGAGGGCTACTTTTAGGGCTAAGGTAACAGGGTTAGAAATAAAAATAGGGCTAGGGTGAGAGTGAGTTAGTCTTAGGACTAGGGTTAGGGGTAGGGTTAGGGTTAGGGCTAAATTAGGGCTAGGATTAGCATTAGAGTTAGTGTTAGTGTTAGGCCTATGGTTAAGGCTAGGGTTAGGGTTTGTGTAATTGTTAGGGTTAGGGTTAGTTTTAAGGGATGTGATGGGCTTATAGTTAGGTTCAGGGCTCGGTCGAGTGTTAAAATTAGGGATAGAGCCAGGGTGAGGCTTTGGATTAGGATTAAGGCTAGGTTTAGGGCTAGGATGAGGGCTAGGTTTGTGTTAGGGTAAGGACTACAATTAGGGCTAGGACTAATGTCAGGTCTAGGTTCATGGTTAGGGTTAGGTTTATGGCTAGGTCTAGTGTAAGTGTTGGATTTAGGGTAAGGGTCAGGTTTAGAGCTGGGTGTATTTTTAGGGTCAAATTGCAGGTTAGGGTTTACTTTAGGTTAAGGATTTGTGTTAGGGCTCAAATTAGCATTAGGGTTAGGGTTAGAGTAATGAATAGGATTAGTTTTGGGGTTCAGATTAGGTATAGAGTAATGTATAGGGTTAGTTTTAGGTTTAGTGCTAGGTTTAGGCCTAGGGTTAGCATTTGGGATAGGCTTATGTGTAGGGTAATGGATAGAGTTAGTGCTAGTGTTAGGGATTGGATTAAAGTTAGGATTAGGACTAGGGTTAGGGTTAGGCCTAGGGTTAGTGTTAGGGTTAGGTTTACATTAAGTGTTTATGGCTAGGGCTAGGGTGAGTTTTAGGGTTACAGTCAGGGCTATAGTTAGAATTAGGGTTAGAGTTAGGGATAGGGTTAGCATTAGGGTTAGGTTTATATTTAAGGATATTGAGGTAGGATTTGTGCTATGGTTACAGTTAAGATTAGGGCAAGGGTTAGGGTTAGGGTTAGGGTTACATTTAGGGTAAGAGTTTGAGCTAAGTTTAGGGCTAGGCAAGTGTGAGGGTTAGGGGTAGGGCTAAGGTTAGGATTAGGCTTATAGCTAGTTTTAGTGCTACATTTAGGGCTAGGTTTTGGGAGGAGGTTTATGGCTAGTGTTAGGACTATGGGTAATGTAAGAACTAGGATTATGGTAATGGCTGGTTTTCAGGTTAGGGTTATGGATAGGTCTAGTGTTACGGTATGTTTTTGGTTAGGATAAGGTTTAGAGCTAGGGTTTGTGTTAGGGTAAGGGTCAGTGTTCAGGTTACATTGGAATTACGGTTAGGAGCACAATGTTACTCGGGTTAGTTCTGGGGTATTTTTAGTCATTGCATTAGACTAATGATTATTGTTAGTGCTGGAGCTAGGTTTATGTTTAGGGCTATGGCTTGATTTATGGCTATATTTAGGATTAAGTTTAGGTCTAGGGTTAATGTCACGGTTAGGTTTAGGTATAGGTTTACCCATCGGGCTAGTGATAGTGTTTTGTTTAAGGTTAGGGTCAGGCTTAGACCTAGGGTTAGTGTTAGGATCAGAATAAGGGTCAGGTATAGGCTTAGGGTTTGGGTTAGGGTTAGAGATAGAATGAGGCCTAGGGTTAGGACTAGTAATAGAGTTAGGGTTTGGATTAGGCTAAGGATTAGGGTTAGGACTAGGGTAGTTAGGATGAGGGTTGGAATAGGGTAAGGGATAGGGTTAGAGCTAGGGCTAGGTTTAGGGTTAAAACTAGGGTTAGGACTCAGATTAAGGCTAGGTTTCGTGTTAGGGTTGGGGCTATTGCTAATGTAAGACCTGGCATTATGATTAGGGCTAGTTTTAGGATTAAGGTTAGTGCTAGGTTTAGTGTTCGGGTTAGGTTTAGGGTAAAGGTGATGTTTAGAGCTAAGGTTAGTTTTAGGTTCAGAGTCAGGGTCATTCTTAGTTGTACGGTTAGGTTTAGGACTCAAATTAGGGCTAGGGTAATGGCTAGGCAAAGTGTTAGGTTTTGGTTTAGGTTAAAGTTTAGGATTAGATTAGAGCTGTAGCTCAGTTTTGCTTGAATGCTATGGCTATGGTGAGGGATAGTTTTCAAATTAGCATTAGGATTAGGGCTAGTGTTAGGGTGAGGTTTAGGTTTTAGGTTAGGGTTAGACTTAGAGTGAGGGTTACATCTCGGTATAGGGCTAGGGCTAATTTTGGGGCTAGGGTTAGGGCAAGGCTTTGGGTCATGGTAAGGGATAATCTTAGAACTAGGGCTAGGCCTAGGGCAAGAGTTAGAGTTAGTCTTAGGGCTAGGGATATGATTAGATTTAGGGTTAGGGATATATTAGGTCTAGGATTAGAGCTAGGTTTAGTATTAGGGCTAGGCCTTGGTTTAGGGCTAGGGTTAGAATTCGGGTTAGGGTATGGTATAATATTATAGGTAGGTTAAGGGCTAGGGTGAGGCTTCACTTTAGGGTTAGGCCAAGTGATAGGGTTAGGGTTCGGATTAAGGCTAGGTTTTGGGCCATGATTAAGGTATTTTTTTTTTTTTTTTTTTTTTTTAGCATAAGGGCTAACATTAGGGTTATTACTAATCTTAGGTCTAGGGTTACGTTTAGGGATAGTTTCAGGACTAGATTTATGGCTATGCATAGTGTAAAGTTTAGGTTGAAGGTTAGGGTCACTTTTGGAGATAGGGGTATTATTAGGGTCAGAATAACGGTTATGGTTTGTTTAGGTTAAGGTTTAGGGTTAGGGCTCAAATTAGGTTAGGATTATGTTTAGGGTTAGGTTAATGGATATGGTTAGGTTTAGGGTTAAGGTTAGGTTTATGGTAATGAATAGTGTTTGGGTTATGGATAGAGTTAGGGTTATCCTAGGATTAGTATTAGGGTTAGGGTTAGGGTTAAGGTAATTGAGAGGTTCAGAGCTAGAGTTAGGGCTAGGGTTATGGTTAGGATTAAGGCTAGGGTTAGGATTAGGTTTAGAGTTAGGTTAGGGTTAAAGCTGGTGTTGGGGTTAGGGTTAGGGCTAGGTTTTAGGTTATGTTAGGGTTAGGGTAGGGCTATGGCTAATATAAGAACTACAGTTATGATTAGGGCTAGTTTTAGGGTTAGAGTTAGGGCTAGGACTAGTGTTAGGGTTAGGTTATGATTAGAGTGATGATTTGAAATATGGTTAGTGTTAGGGTCAGAGTCAATGTCAGTTTAGTTTTAGGGTTAGGGATAACACTAGAAATAAGGCTAGAGTTATCGGTAGGTGTAGAGTTAGGTTTTCTGTTAGGGTTAGGGCAAGAATTAGGGCTAGGTCTAATGTCTGGTCTGAGGTTACAGTTAGGTTAGTGTTAGGGTTAGGGCTAGGGCTCAGTTTTGTTTTAGAGTTACAGCTAGATTTAGAACCAGTTTTAGGATTAGCGATAGTGTTAGGGCTAGTGGTAGGGTGAGTTTCAGGCTTAGGTTTATGGTTATATTTAGAGTTATGTTTAGATCTAGGGTTAGGACTTGGGCTAGGTTTAGGGGTTAGGTTAGGGCTAGTGTTAGGGTTATGGTAACAGATAGAGTTAGTACCAGAAATAGGTCTAGGGCAAGACCTAGAGTTAGTCTTAGGGGTAGGGTTAGAGTTAGGGTTACGATTAGCCCTAAATTAGGGCTAGGATTAGAGCTAGGGTTAGTGTTAGTGTTAGGGTTAGGGTTAGCATTAGTGTTATTGTTGGATTAGGATTAGCGTTAGGGTTAGGGGAAGGGATGTGGGTATACCTAGGTTCAGAACTAGGGCGAGGGTTGAAATTAGGAATTGGTGTAGGGTTAGGTTTCAGGTTAGGATGAAGGCTAGGTTTAGGGCTAGGCTGAGGGCTTGGGTTTGTGTTAGGTTTAGGGCGAGAATTAGGTCTATGGCTAATGTCAGTTCAGGTTACACTTAGGGATAGTGTTGAGGTTAGGTTGGTAGTTAGGTATATTGTAAGGGTTAGGTTTCGGGAAAGGGTCCGGTTTAAAGCTAGGTGTATTGTTAGGGTAAGTGTCTTGTTTAGGGTTTGGTTTAGGTTTAGGGCTTGGGTTAGCATTAGGTTTAGGGATTGGGTTAGAGTAACTAATATGGTTAGGTTTAGTGTTCAGGTTAGTTTTAGGAAATAGATAGCGTTAGTGTTAAAGATAGGTTTAGAGTTAGGCCTAGGGTTAGAATTTGGATTAGGCTTATGTTTAGGTTAATGGATAGGTTTAAAGCTAGGGTTATGGTTAGGATTAGGGCTAGGGTTAGGGTTAGGGTTAAGCCTAGGTTTAGTGTTATGGTTAGGTTTAGGGTAAGTGTTAGGGTTTGAGCTATGTTTAGGGCTAGGGCAATGGTTAGGGTTAATGTGAAATCTAGGTTTAGGGCTAGGGTTAAGTTTAGAGCTAAGTTTATCATTAGGCTTAGATTATGTTTAGAGTAATGGATAGAGTTAGAACCAGGGTTTGGCCTTGGTTATGGTTAGGATAAAGACTAGGGTTAGGGTTAAGGTTAGGGTTAGGGTTAAGGTTAGGTCTAGATTATATTTGGGCAAGGGATAGGATTTTAGCTAGGATTAGCATCAAGACAGGGTTAGGGTTAGGGTTAGGTCTAGGGCTAGGGTTCAGGTTATGCTTAGAACTAGGTTTTGTGTGAGGTTTGGGGCTAACATTAGGGCTATATGTAATGTGAGGCCTAGAGTTAGGATTATGGCTAGGTTTATTGTTAGGGTTATGGCTAGATTTTGGGTTAGCATAAAATTTAGAGCTAGGATTTGTGTTATAGAAAGTTACAGTGTTTGGGTTAGGGTTATGGCCAGAATTAGACTAGGCTTAGGTCTAGAGTTAGAGGTACTGTTTTGGTTAGTTTAAGGGTTATTGTGAGGGCTAAGGCTAGGTTTTTGTTTAGGTCTAGAGCTAAACTTAAGGGTAGATTTTGAATTAGGTTTAGATCTAGGGATAATGGTAGGTTTAGGTTTAGTTATATGTTTACCAGTAGGGCTAGTGTTAGGGTTTGGTTTAGGGTTACGGTCAGGTTTAGACCTCTGGTTTGTGTTATGGTCAGAATAAGGGTCAGGGTTAGGTTCAGGGTTTTGGATAGGGTTAGAGCTAGAATTAGATCTAGGGTTCGGACTATTAATAGGGTTAATATTTGTTCAGGCTAAGAATTAGGAATAGGTCAAGGGTTACCATTAAGGTTAGGGTTTTGCTTAGGGTAATGGATAGGGTTAGACATAGGTTTAGGGCTAGGGTTATGGTTTTGGTTAGGGTTAAAGCTAGTTTTAGCTACACTCAGATTAGGGCTAGTTTTTGTGTGAGGTTTAAGGCTAGGGTTAGGGCAATGACAAATATAAGAACTAGGGTTACAATTAGGGTTAGTTTTAGGGTTAGGTTAGGGATAGGTCAGTGTTAGCTTTAGGTTTAAAGTTAGATTGATATTTATAGCTAGAGATAGTGTTAGGATATGAGTCAGGTCGGGGTTAGTTTTACAGTTAGGGTTAGGACTCGAATTAGGGATAGGTTTACTCTTAGGGTTTGGTGTAAGTTTAGGGTGCTGTTTAGAGCTAGGGTGAGTGTTAGGATATGAGTCCGGTTCTGGGTTATTTTTAAGGTTAGGATTATGTCTTGAATTAAGGCTAGGGTTAGTTCTAGGTGTAGTTCTAGTGTTTGGTTTAAGTTACGGTTTAGTGTTAGGCCTGTTGCTCAGTTTTGTTTTAGTGCTATGGTTAGGGTTAGGGCTAGTTTTATGATTAGCTTTAGTGTTAGGGCTAGGGTTATGGTTTGGGTTACGATTAAGGCTAGGTTTAACACTAGGATTAGGGATAGGTTTTGTGTTAGCTTTAGGGCAAGAATTAGGGTTATGGCTCATGTCAGGTCTAGGTTTACATTTAGGGAGAGTGTAGGGGTTAGGTTTATGGCTAGGTCTACTTTAAGTGTTGCATTTAGGGGAAGGGTCAGGTTGAGAGCTAGGTGTACTATTAGGGTCATGGTCAGGCTTCGGGTTTGGGTTAGGATAAGGTTTAGGTTTAGGGCTCAAATTAGCATTAATGTTAGAGTTAGGGTTAGGGTAATGGATAGGGTAAGGATTAGGGTAAGAGTAATGGGTAGGGTTAGAGCTAGAGTTACGGCTAGGGTTAAGGTTAGGATTAGGGCTAGGGTTAAGTTTAGGGTTAAGTTTAGGCCAAGGGTTAGTGTTAGCATTAGGTTATATTTAAGGATTTGGGATTGAGCTAAGATTTGCACTAGGACAAGGTTTAGGGTTAAAGTCAGAGTTAGGGTTAGGGCTAGGGTTAGCATTAAAATTATGGTTATGGTTAGGGTAATGTATAGAGTTAGAAGTAGGCTTTGGCTTATGGTTATGGCTAGTTTTAGCGTTAGTGATGTGGCTAGGCCTAGGTAAGGGTTAGGTTTTCTGTTAGAAAAAGGTTTCGAGCTAGGGTTTGTGTTAGGGTAAGGGTTAGTGTTTTGGTTAGGGTTAGGTTTATGATTAGATCCAGCATTAGGACTAGGGTTAGGTCTAGGGTTAGAGTTAGTGTTTGGGTTACGATAAGGGTTGTTGTTAGGGCTTTGGGCTAGGTTTTTGTTTAGGGCTATGGCTAGAGTTATCACTAGATGAAGGATTAGGTGTAGATCTTGGTCTAGTGTTAGGGTAAGGTATAGGTATAGGGTTACAGGTAGCACCAATGTTAGGGGTCAGTTGGGTTAGGATCAAGTTTAGACCTATGGTTTGTATTAGGGTCCGAATAAGGGTCAGGGTTAGATTTAGGGTTTTGGATAGGGATAGAGCTAGATTGAGAGCTAGTGTTTGGACTAGCAATCGAGTTAGGTTTTGGGTTAGGCTAGGGATGAGGTTAAAACTAGGTAGCTTTAGGGTTAGAGTTTGGCTTAGGTTAAGGGACAGGGTTAGTGCTAGGGTTAGGGCTAAGGTTAGGGCTAGGCTTAGGGTCAGGGTTAGGGGTAGGGCTAGGGTTACAGTTAAGGGTATGTTAGGGCTCAGATTAGGGCTAGGTTTGGTGTTATCTTTAGGTCTATGGCTAATGTAAGAACTAGGGTTACAATTGGGGCTAGTTTTAGGGTTATTGTTACGTCTAGGTCTAGTATTAGGTTAGCTTTAGGGTTAGGGTTATGTTTAGGATAATGGATAGGTTAGGGTTAGGGAATGTGTTAGGGTGAGGCTGAGGGTTAGAATTGGGGTTAGGGTTCGGGTTAGAGTATTGGATAGGGTTAGATCTAGGGTTAGGTCTAGGGTTTTTATTAGGGTTAGTTTTAGGTTTAGCTTAAGGAATTAAGTTATGATTAGGTTTAGGGTAAGTGTTAGATCTACATTTAGGGTTAGAGATGGGGGTAAAGCTGGTGTTTCGGCTCAGATTAGGGCTAGGTTTGGTGTTATCTTTAGGTCTATGGCTAATGTAAGAACTAGGGTTACAATTGGGACTAGTTTTAGGGTTATTGTTACGTCTAGGTCTAGTATTAGGTTAGCTTTAGGGTTAGGGTTATCTTTAGGATAATGGATAGGTTAGGGTTAGGGAATGTGTTAGGGTGAGGCTGAGGGTTAGAATTGGGGTTAGGGTTCGGGTTAGAGTATTGGATAGCGTTAGATCTAGGGTTAGGTCTAGGGTTTTTGTTAGGGTTAGGTTTAGGTTTAGCGTAAGGAAATAAGTTATGATTAGGTTTAGGGTAAGTGTTAGATCTACATTTAGGGTTAGAGATGGGGGTAAAGCTAGTGTTTGGGCTCAGATTAGGGCTAGGTTTTGGGTTTTGATAGGGCTAGTGTTAGTGATATGGCTAATGTAAGAACTAGGGTTATGATTGGGGCTAATTTTAGGGTTACAATTAGGACTAAGTCTAGTTTTAGGATTAGGTTTAAGTTTAGGGTGATGTTTTGAGCTACAATTAGTGTTAGGTTAGGGTTAGTTTTAGGTTAGGGATAGGACTTGAATCAGGGGTAGGTTTAGGACTAGATGTAGGGTTAGGATTTGGTTTAAGTTAAGTATTAGGGTTAGTGCTATAGCTTGGTTATGTTTTAGGACTAAGGCTAAGGTTATGGTAAGGGATAGGGTTAGAACTAGAAATAGGGTCAGGCAAGAATTAGATTTAATCTTAAGGCTAGGGTTAGGATTAGGGTTAGGGCTAAACTAGGCCTAGGAATAGGTCTAGGATTAGTGTTACGGTTAGGCCTAATTTTAGGGCTATGTTTAAGGTTAGGTTTAGGGGAAGAGATGGGGTTATAGCTAGGTTTAGGGCTAGAGAGATGATTAGAATTAGGTTTAGGGATAGCGATAGGATTGGATTAGGATTAAGGATAGATTTGGTGTTAGGATGAGAGCTACAGTTTTTTTTGGTTTAGCACAATTTTTAGGGATAGGGATAAAGTGAGGTTTAGGGTTATGGCTAGGGGTAGTTATAGGGTTAGTTTCATGGCTAGGTCTTTTATAAGGGTTAGTTTTAGGGTACGGATCAAGTTTAGAATTAGGAGTTTTTTTTAAGATCAACTTCAGGTTTCAGTTATGGGTTAGGTTAAGTTTTAGGGTATGGCTCAAATTAGGGTTGGGTTAGAGTTAGGTTTAGGGTAATGGATAGGTTTAAATTTAGGATTCAGGTTAAGATTAAGATAATGGGTATGGTTAGGGTTCGTTATATGGTTAGGGTTAGGCCTAGGGTTAGCATTTGTGTTATGATTATTTTTAGGGTAATGGATAGCATTAGAGCTAGGGTGTGGGCTAGCGTTTTGGTTAGGATTAGGGCTAGAGTTAGGGTTAGGGTTAGGGCTAGGGCGAGGGTTAGTTTTTGGGTTAGGTTTAGGATATAGATTAGGTTTTGAACTAGGGTTAGTGCTAGAGTGAAATTTAGGTTTAGTGTTATGTCTAGGGTTAGATTTACAGTTAAGATTAGGGTTAGAGTTAGGGTTAGGGCTAAGGTTACCTTTAGAGTTAGGTTAATGGATAGGAATAGATGTCAAGTTAGGGTTAGGATTAGTTTTAGGTTTTTGGTTAGTGTTAGGGTTTGGGCTAGGGTTAGTTAGAGTATAGTTTAAGATTTGATCTATGGTTAGGGCTATGATGAGGGTTAGGTTTAGGGTTAGGTCTAGGATTAGGTTTACAGTTAGAGTTAGAGCTAGGGTTATCATTTGGATTAGGGTTAGGTTTATTGTAATGGATAATTATAGAGATAGTATTAGGGTTAGTGTTAACATTATGATTAGGGCTAGGGTTAGCGTTAGGTTTAGGGATAGGGCAAGGCTTATGTTTAGAGTTAGGGTTAGGGATTTAGCTAGGTTTAGGTCTAAGTGGAGGGTTAGGATTAGTGTGAGGGATATGATTAGTGTTAGGGTTATGCTTAGGGCTAGGTTTAGGTCAGGGATTAGGGCTAGATTTTGTGTTAGATTTAGAGCTAGGGTTAGGGCTATGGGTATATAAGAACTAGGGTTATGGTTAGAGTTATGGCTATGTCTAGTGTTAGGTTTCTGTTTTGGTTACAATCAGTTTTAAAGCTAATTGGTGTTAGTGTCAGGGTCTGTATTTGGATTAGGAATAGGGTTAGGGATAGAGCTTAAATTAGGATTGGCTAGGTCTAGATGTAGGGTTAGTGTTTGGGTTAGGTTAAGGGTTATCATTAGGACCAGGGCTAGGTTTTTGTATCAGTCGTGGGTGAGAGATGGCTAGATTTATGATTAAGTTTATGTCTAGGGCTAGTGTTAGCATTAGGTTTAGGTATAGGTTTACAGGTAGGGCTAATGTGAGAGTTTGGTTTATGGTTAGGATCAGGGCTAGGGTTAGTGTTATGGTAATGGTTATAACTAGAATGATGGCTAGTATTAGGACTAGTAATAAAGTTAGGATTTGTGTTAAGCTAAGGATTAGGGTTAGGACTAGAGTTAGCATTAAGTTTAGGGTTTGGCTTAGGGTAAGGGATAGGATTTGTAGTAGGGTTAAGGTTAGGGTTAGGGCTAGTGTTAGGGTTAGGTTCATGTATAGGTTTATTTCTAGTGCTAGTGTTAGGATTCGCTTTAAAGTTAGGTCAGGTTTAGACCTATGGTTACTGTTAGGGTCAGAATAAATGTCAGGTTTGGGTTATTGTTAGAGCTAGAATGAGGGCTAAGGTTAGGACTACTAATAGGTTTAGGCTTTGAGTTAAATTAAGGATTAAGGTTAAGACTAGTGTTAGCATTAGGTTAGGGTTAACTTAGGGTAAGGGATAGGGTTAGAGCTAGGGTTAGGGCTATGTATAGGGTTAGGGTTAGTGTTAGTGTT
Organism: Marmota flaviventris; assembly: GCF_047511675.1. Taxonomy (NCBI): domain Eukaryota; kingdom Metazoa; phylum Chordata; class Mammalia; order Rodentia; family Sciuridae; genus Marmota; species Marmota flaviventris. Next base: position 162,094 of record NW_027288074.1, read on the forward strand.
AGTGTAAGAATTAAAGCTAAGGTTAGCTCTCAGTTTAGAGCTAGGTTTAGGTTAGAGTTAGAGCTAGGGTTAAAGTTACAGCCAATGTATGGACTAGAGTTACGATTTGGGCTAGTTATAGGATTAGGGTTAGGACTAGGTCTAGTATTAGGATAAACTATTGGAAAATTTACCCTAGACACAATCCTAAATTTAACAGCATAGCCCTAACCCTAACTCAAACACTAAACCTAACCATAAACTTAAACATAAACATAGCCCTAATCCTAACCATAAACCTAAACATAAACATAGCCCTAATCCTAACCCTAAACCAAAATCTAACCCTAACCCTAACCCTATATCTAACTGTATCCATTACCCTAACCCTAAACCTAACCTTAATGATAACCCTAGCCCTAACCCTAACCCTAACACTAACTCTACCATAATCCTATCAATAGACCTAACCCTAAAACTAACCCTCTCCCTAGCCATAATTCTAGCTGAAAACCGAACACTTACACTAACCATAACCCTAAACCTAACCCTAGTTCTAAACCTAATCCTAACCATAACTCAAGATCTATTCCTAACATTAACCCTAGTTCTAACCTAAGCTCTAATTTGACCCACTACCATAACCATAACTCTTACCCTAATGCTAACCCTAAGCCTAACCCTAAACCTATTGCTAATGGTAACCCTATCAATTACCCTAAACCTAACCTGAGCCCTAAACTAAACCCTGTCATTACCCTACCTCTAACCCTAATGCTAATTTGAGCCCTAAACCTAAATCCTAACTTCAACAAAAACTTAACCTTGACCCTAACCTTAAAATTTCCCCTAGCTCTAAACCTGAACCTTAGCCTATGCCTAACCCTTACATTAGATGTAGACCTAAACTTAACCCTAAAATTATTTTTAACCATAACCCTAGACCTGATATTAGCCCTAGCCCTAATCCTAGCCTTAATCATAACCCTAACTCTACACCTATCCCTATGCCTACTCTAGCCCTCACCCTACCTCTAAACCTAGCTATAACATCATCCCTTATCCTAAACATAAACCTAACCATAACTCTATCACTAGGCCTAAACTGAACACTAACTCTAGCCCTAATCCTGGCCTTAACTTAACCCTTATCCAAATCCTAACCCTAATCCTAGCCCTAAGACAAACTCTAACTCTCACACTAGCCCTATTCCTAGTTCTAACACTATCCCTTACTGTAACTCTAAACCTAGCCCTAACCTTAGCCCTAAACCTTGCCCTATCCTTAGTCCTAGCCTAACCCTAGATCTAAGCCTAACTCTAAATATAACTGTAACCATAAGTCTAAGCCTAACACTAACAGTTGACCTAACCTGAATACTCATCATAAAACTAGTGCTAACCCTAACCCTGGAACTCAAACAAAACCGAGCAATAGACATAACCCTAAACCTTAACTTACAACAAACCCTAAATTACACCTAGAACAAATCCTAGCCCTAATTTGAGTCCTAACCCTAATATTAAAACTAACCCTGACCCTGAATTATACCCTAACACTCACCCTAGCTCTTAAACACCACTCTTACCTTAAACCAAACCCTAACAGTAATCCTAGCCCTAATTTGAGTCCTAATTCTAAAACTAACCCTGTCCCTGACTCCTACCTAACAATAACCCTAGCTCTAAATTCACCCTAACCTTAAACCTAACCATAACCTAACCATAACCAAACACTAATCGTAAACACTAACCCTAAATCTAACTAAATTGTAATCCTGATTCATACATTATTCATTGCCCTAACCCTAGCCCTAATGCTAACATAAATCTAGCCATAATCTGAGCCGTAAACCTAGCTTTAACACTAACCCTAATCCTAACCCTACCCCTAACACTAGCTCTAACTCTATCCCTAAACCTAAGCAAAACCCTAACCCTAATGGTAACCCTAGACCTATCCCTAATCCTTAGGCTAATCAAAACCCTAACCCTTTTAGTAGTCCAAAACCTAGCCCTCATTCGAGCTCTAACCTATCCCAAACCCTAACGCTAACCCTGACCCTTATTATGACCATAACACTAACCCTAGCTATAAATCTGATTCTAACCCTAGACCAAACCTTAACACTAGCCTTACCAGTAAACTTATACTAAACCTGACTCTACCCCAAGTCCTAGACCTAAACTTAATCCTAAATGTAGCCTTAACTCTAGCCCTAGGCCTAAACAAAAACCTAAGTCTAGCCCTAAAAATAAGCCTTAACCTAATGCAAAGTCTAACCCTACCCCTAGACATAAACTTAGTCCTAATTCTGTCTTTAACCTTAACCCTAACATTAACCTGAACATGGACCCTGCATTTAACACTAAGCTAACTCTAAACCTGACCCTAACTGAAAATCTAAACCTAACACTAGACCTAGCCATAACCCTAAAACTCCAAGTAGCCCTAATCATAATCCTAGCTCTTACATTACCATAGCCCTAACCCTACATCTTAACCTAATACAAAACCTAGAGTGAATCCTAGGCCTAAACCTAGCCCTATGTGTAACACTCACCCTAACCCTAGCCCGAATCCTAACCCTAACTGTAGCCTTAGTCCTAAATTTACTCAATGCCTAAATCTTGCCATAAATATAAACTTAGACTTATCCCTAACTCTAACACTAACCCTATTCCTAACCCTAAACTTAACCCTATCCCTAAAACTAGCTCTGAACATAAACATTACCCTAACCCTAACCCTAACCCTATTGATAACCCTAGCCATAACACTAACCCTAACCCAAACCCTAACCAGAAAAATAACCCTAGACCTAACACTAAACCTAACACTTGTCATAGCCCTAACTCTAGCTTAAACCCTATCTTGTAATAGAAACCTAAACCTACCCATACCTTAACTTTAACCCTAAAACTAAATCTAACCATAAGCCTAAACTTAAACTTACATATAACCATATCCATTATCCTAACCCTTATCTTAACCCTAATGATAAACGTAGAGCTAACCCTAACCCTAAACCTAAACCTACCATAATCTTATCCCTAGACCTAATGCTGAACCTAACCCAAAACTTATCCTTTGCTCTAACTCTATCTCAAACCCTAATCCTTATGGTAAACAAACCCTAGCCCAAACCCTAACCCTAATCCTAGCCCTAATCCTAACCGCAACCATAGCCCAAACCCTAGTTCTGATTCTATCTATTACCCTAACCATAACCCTAAACCTAATACTAACCTGGCTCTAATAACCTTATATCAACCTTTATCCCTAGCTCTGATTCTAACCTGAACCCTCAACCTAGCCCTAACACTTACTAAATCCATGAGCCTTACCCTTAACCTACCGGTAGGAAAACACTAAGCCTAATACTAACCCTAACCGTAGCCCTAACCCTAATACTAACCCTAACCCTTGACCTAGACCTAAACCTAACTCTAGCCTTAGCACTAACCCTAGCTTAAACCTTAACCCATATCCTAATCTTAACCCTAACCCTAACCCTAGCCTTAACCATAACCCTAACCCTAACTCTAGCCCTAATCCTAAACATAATCCTAGCCCTAACCATAGCTCTAAATCAATCAATTACCCAAACAATAACCATAAACCTAATGCTAACCCTAGGCCTAACCCTAACCCTATCCATTAACCTAAACCTAATATGAACCCTAAACCTAACCTGAAGACAAAACCTAACCCTATCCCTTACACTAACCCTAACTCTAACCCTAATGCTAATTTGAGTGCTAACCCTAAATCTCATACTAATCCAAACCCAAAACCTTACCTGACCATTATAATACCTCTAGGTCTAAACCTGAACCTTACCCTAAACCTAACTGAATATAGACCTAGCCATAAACATTACCCTAATCCTATCCCTAACTGTAACTCTAGACCTGATATTATACCTAGCCCTAATTCTTGCCATAACCCTAACACAAATGCTAGCCCTCATTCTAGCCCTAAACCTAGTCTTGATCCTAACCCAAACCCTAACTCTAGCCCTATCCCTAATTTTATCCCTCACCCTATATCTGAACCTAGATATAACCTCAACCCTTCCCCTAAATCTAACCCTAACTCTAACCCTAGATTTAACCCTTACACTAATCCTAGACCTGATCCTAGCCCTAATTTAGCCCTAACCCTAATCCTAACACTAGCACTAATACTAAGTATAACTATCGCCCTAGCCCTATTCCTAGTTCTAACCCTATCCCTTAGCATAACCCCAACACTTGCTCTACCCTTAGCCCTAAACCTAGCCCTACCAGTAACCCTAGATCTAACCATAACTCTATAACTAACCCCAATCCTAAACCTAAACCTCACACTAAATCTAGCCCTAACAATAACTCTAATCCTAAAACTAGCTCTAACCTACTTCCAGCCTTAAAAAAATCGAGCTATAGCCCTAACTCTAACCCTTAACTTAAACCAAAACCCAACCTTGACCCTAATTCTGACCCTAACACTAACTATACCTCTCAGATCACCCTAAAATTATACCTAACTCTAAAACTAAACCTACCCCTACCCTAACCCTAAAAGTAGCCCTAATCACAACCCTAGTTCTTAGGTTAGTTGTAGCCCTAATCCTAGACCTAACCTAACCCAAAACCTAGCACTAATCTGAGACCTACACCTGTTTTAATCCTAAACATAACCAGAGCCCTAACCATTACCATAAACCTAAACCTAACACTAAAACTTGCCCTAACCCTAAACCTAACCCTAGTCTTAATCCTAACCATAATCCTAGCCCTAACCCTAGCTCTAACCCTAGCTCTAACCCTATCCATACCCTAACCATAACCCTAACCCTAATGCTAATTTTAGGATAACCCTAATCCTATCTCAAACCCTAACTTTTTCCATTACCCTAAACCTAACCTGAAATTAAAACTAAGTATAAACATTACCCTAACCTTAATAATTACCCTAATGCTAATGAAAGCCCTGATCCTAAACCTTAACCTTTCTCAAACCTTAATCATGACAGTGACCCTAATAATAACTCTGTCTCTCTACCTGACCCTAACCCTCAACCTAAACCTTACACTAGAACTAGCCATAAACTGAACCCTAAAACTAAACGTAACCATAAACCTAGACCTGACATTAGGCATAGCACTAATTCTAACCCTAACCCTAACACAAAACTAAACCCTAATCCTAGTCCTAAACCAAGCACTAATCCCAGCCCTAAACCTAGCCTTCATACTAACCCTAACACTAACCCTAGCCCTAACCCTATTTTGTACCTTGCCCTAAACCTAGCTATATCATCATATCTTACACTAATCCTAACCCTTACCCTAACCCTAAACATAGGCCTAGCCCTAACACTAACCCTAGTGCTAATCCTTGCACAAATTTAGTCCTAAACCTAACCCTAACTGTAAACCTAACCCTACCTCTCACCCTAGCATTAACCCTAGTTCTAAATCTATCCCTCACCATAACACAAACCCTAAACCTAAACCTAACCCAACCCCATTCCTACTTTTGCCCTAGCCCTAAACCTAGACCTAACTCTAACCTCAATCATATCCTAATGCTTAGTCTAAACCTCACCCTAACACTAGCCCTAACCCTAATGCTAATTGGAAAACTAGCCCTGACCCTAGAACTAGCACTCAAACAAATCCGTGTCATAGGCTTAATGCTAATTCTTAACCTAAACTAAAACCCTAAGATTATATCTACCTTAACCACAGCCATAATTTGAGTCCTAACCCTAACTCTAGAACTTACTCTGACCCTGACTCAGACCCTAAAAATAACCCTAGCTCTAAACATCACACTAACACTAAACTTAACCCGAACACTAGACCTAGCCCTACCTCTAACCCTAAAACTAGCTCTAATCGTAACACCAGTTCTTACATTAGCCATAGCCCTGTACTAACAGAAAAGCAAGCTCTAATCTGAGACCTAAACCTAGCTTTAAACCTAACCCTAAACAAAACCTAGACCTAGACATAAACCTAGCTCTAAACCTATTCCTTACCCTAAGGGAAACCTTCACCCTAATGCTACCCTACTCCTAACCCAAATCCTTAGCCTACCCCAAGCCATAACACTATTACTAGCACTAACCCTAGCCCTAATTCTAACTCTAACATTAACCCAAATCCTAACCCTAATCCTGACCCTTAATCTGACCCTAACTCTAACCCTAGGATTAAACCTGACCCTAACCCTAAACTGAACCCTAACACTAGCCCTATGGGTAACCCTATACCTAAAACTAACCCTAACACTCTATCTAGGCAAAAACCTAATCCTAAATCTATACATAATTCTAGTTCTAGACCTAAACAAAAACCTAGTCTTAGCCCTCACAATAACCCTTAACCTAACCCAAAGACTACCTCTACTTCTAGACTTAAACCTAGTCCTCATTCTGGCCATAACCCTAACCCCAAAAGTGTCCCTTTCTGTAAAACAAATCCTAGCTCTAAAAATTATGCTAACCCAAAATCTATCCATAACACTAACAATAGAACTAGCCATAACCCTAACTCTAGGTCTTACATTACATATAGCCCTAATGTTAGCCCCAAACCTCACACAAAGCCTAGCTCTAAGTGTAACCCTAAACCTAACCCTAGACCTAACCCTAAACCTAACCGTTGCCTTAACCCTAACCCTAGCTCAAACACTAACCATGCCCAAATATTAATCTAGACCTAACTCTAAGCCTAGTCCTAATCCTAACTATAACCAAGGCAAAACCCTAGTTCTAACTCTATCCATTACGCTAAACATAATCCTAACCCTAAAGCTAAACCTATCTCTAAACTTAATCCTAACCCTAAACCTAGATGTCACACTAAACCTAACCATTGCCCTAGTCCTAAACATAGCTCAAACCCTAACACTTACCCTAAACCTAACCCTAACACTAACCCTAGGCTTAACTCTAACCCTAACCCTAGCCCTAATCCTAACCATAACCCTAGCCCTAAACCTGTCCATTACCCTAAGCATAAGCCTAATCCAAATGCTAACCCTATTCTGCTGCCTTTCCTATCCTCTACTATCCCCCCTCCCCTCCTCTCCCCTCCCATCTTCTCTCTAGTGTCTATTGCAGCAGAATACTATAGACACTAGTATGGCAAAATGTAAAACAGTGGACGTGTAACTGATGTGATTCTGCAATCTGTATAAGGGGTAAAAATGGGAGTTCATAACGCACCTGAATAAAACGTGTGAAATATGATATGTCAAGAACTATGTAATGTTTTGAACAACCAACAATAAAATCCAAATGCTAACCTTAGGCCTAACTCTAAACCTATCTCTAACACTAAATCTATCCATTTCCTAAAACTGACCTGAACACTAAAACTAACCTATTAATTACTCTAACCCAATCACTAACCCTAATGCTAAATCAAGCCCTAAACCTAAACCATAACCTAAACCAAACCCTAAACAAGACACTTACTCTAACAATACAACTAGGTTTAAACCAGACCCTTTCCCGAAACCTAACCCTTACAATAGACCCAGCCATAAACCTAACCTTAACATTGACCCTAAGAGTAACCCAAACTGACATTAGCCATAGACCTAATTCTCGCCCTAAATGTAACACAAACCCAAGCCCTCATCCGAGCCCTAAACCTAGCCTTAATCCTAACCTGAACCCTAACCCTAGCCCAATCCTTAATTTCAACCCTCGCCCTAGTTCTGAACCTAGTTATAACCACATCCCTTCCCCTAACACTAACCCTAACCCTAATCCAAAACTAACACTAATGCTAACCCTAACCCTAACACTAACACTAACCCTAGCTCTAATTCTAGCCCTAACTGAGGGCTAATCATAACCCTAACTCTAAACCAACCCCTTAGACTGACTCTAACTCTTGCCCTAGACCTATTTCTAGTACTAACTTTATCTGTTACCATAACCCTAACAAAAGCCCTAACCTAACCCCTAAACCTAGCCCAAGTCCTAACCCTAAATCTAACCGTAACTCTAAATATAACCCTAATCTTAAGCCTGAACCTCACCCTACCACTAGCCCTAACACTATCACTAATCCTAAAATTAGTTCTAAACCTAGCTGTAGCTCTAAAACAAAACTGAGCCATAGCCCTAACCCTAACAATAACCTAACTGTAACCTCAGACCTGACATTAGACCTAGCCCTAATTCTTGCCCTAACCCTAACACAAAACCTAACCTTACACCTACCCATAACTCTAGCCTTATTTCTAGTGTTATCCCTAACCCTAAAACTAACACTGACCTTGACTCTGACCCTAACACTAACCCTATTTCAAATCATCACTCTAATCATAACCTAACCCTAACACTAGACCTAGCCCTAACCCTAACCCTAAAACTAGCCCTAAAGGTAACCCTATTTCTTATATTAGCCATAGCCCTACCCTAACCCTAACCTAATCTAAAACCTAGCCCTAACCCTAACCCTAACACTAGCTTTAACCCTAACTTCATTCTAAACCTAATCCTAACCCTAGCCTTAATCCAAACCATAACCCTAGCCCTAACTCTAGCTCTAATCCCATCTATTACCTTAACCCTAACCCTAACATTAATCCTAGGATAACCCTAACTCTATCCATAACCCTAACTGTATTCATTACCATAAACCTAACCTGAACCCTAAATCTAACCATATCCATTATCGTAACCCTAAACATAATCTAACCTAATTTGAGACCTAACCCTAAACCTTAACCTAAAAAACCCTAAATCTAACCCTGAAACTATCCCTAACCATAACCCTAGACTTAACATTACCCCTAGGCCTAATATTACCCTTATGCTAATAAAAGCCCTAATCCTGGCCCTATACCTAGACTTAACCCGAACCCTAACCCTATCACTAGGTCTAACTCTAAAGTGAACCCTCACCCTAGCCCTTAACATACCTATAATATTATACCATACCCTAACCCGAATTCTAACCCTAGCCCTAAACCAAGGCCTAGCCCTAATACTAAACCTAGCTCTAATCCTAGACCTAATTTATCCCTAAACCTAAATCTAATCATATCCCTAGCCCTAAGACTAACTGTAACTCTTGCCCTAGGCCTAGCCTTAGTTCTAACATTATCCCTTACCATGACCCAAAGCCTAGCCCTAACCCTAGCCCCAAAATTAGCCCTAGCACTAAACGAAGATCTAACCCTCACTCTAAATCTAACCCTAACCTAAAACCTAAACCTCACCCTAACACTAGCCCTAATCCTAATGCTAATTTGAAAACTATTCCTCACCATTGACATAGCATTCAAGCAAAACTGAGCTACGGCTCTAATCCTAAACCTTAACCTAAACGAAACCCTAACACTATGCCTAGCCATTAACCTAGCCCTAATTTGAGTCCTAAACTTAACTGTACAACTAAGAATAACCCTGACTCTGATTGTAAAACAAACCTTAGCTCTAAACATTACCCTAACCCTAAACCTAACCCGAACACTAGACCTAGCTCTAACCCTAATCCTAAAACTAGCCCTAATCGTAATGCCAGGTCTTACATTAGCAATAGCCCTAACCCTAACACAAAACCTAGCCTTAATCTGAACCCTAAACCTAGCTTTAACCCTAACCCTAACACTAACCCTAACCCCCTAACCCTAGCTCTAACCCTATCTCATACCCTATGCCATCCCTCATCCTAACGCTATGCTAGTCCTAACCCTGATCCTTAGGTCTACCCCAAACCCTAACTCTATTACTAGTCCTAACCCTAGGCCTCATTCTATCTCTAACCCTAAGCCAAACCCTAAGCCTATACCTGACCCTTATTCTGACCTTAAAACTAACCCTAGGTCTAAGCCTGACCCTAACCCTAAACCAAACACTAACACTAGCCCTATGGGTAAACCTATAGCTAAAACTAATTGTAACATTAACACTAGACCTAAACTTAATCCTATATATAGCCATAACTCTAGCCATAGCCCTAAACAAAAACCTAGCTCCAGCACTAACAATAACCATTAGTCTAACACAATGACTAACAATACCCCTAGAACTAACCCTAGTAAAATTGTGCTCCTAACCGAAAATCCAATGGTAACCTCCACACCGACCCTTACCCTAACACAAACCCTAGCTCTAAACCTTATCCTAGCCAAACCTTCCCTAACACTAGACCTATCCATAACCCTAACCTTAAAACTAGCCATAACCATAATCCTAGTTATTACATTACCCATAGTCCTAACACTAACCATAAACCTCCTCCCCAAACCTAGCCCCAAATGTAGCACTAAAACTAGCTGTAAGCCTAATCCTAACCTTAGCCCTAGCCCTAACCCTCACACTTGCCTTGCCCAATATCATAGAAATTTGAAGAAAACTAGGGCCACACTGGAGCTCTCTGTGCAGATGGAAGGCTCGGCTGTGTGCTTGCTCTCGGCTCAGTGGGAACTCAAAGGTCTTGGCTGCACATGTTCTCTCAGCTCAGATGGAAATCTCAGCCTTGTGTGAGCTCTTGGCTGCAGGTTCGCTCTCAGCTCAGACAGAAGTCTGGGCTGTGCAGGCGCTCTCTGCACAGAGGACAGGTAGCACAGAACACAGAAGCTTTGCTTGTGGGTCACCAGGCCAAGCTCTGGACATGGCCAAAAGTCACCCCAGAACCACCCACCTCACAGAACACCCTACACAGGTAACAGATGGAATGCATCTTGGAAAACCTTACTCACCATCTATCAGTGACCACCATGGCTACCAGCTGAGTTCTGAGGCTGCTCAGGTAGCCGGTTTTCAACTCCCCTACCTCCAGCTATGAAAACTCAAGATTTTTCTCACGAGATTTTTTTTTTGGGGGGGGCGTAGCTATCAATGCAGAACAGCAACTATACAGGTACCTGGTTTCCAACTCAGAGACTAAGAGTAGGGAGGCTCCAGGTAGAAGCTCAAGCCCTCTCAAACTGGCTACCTCCACCACCCTTACCACAGAGACTCAAGCTAGCAATACACAACTCCACCTACTGGAAGAAAACAGACTTCTGAGAGACTTTTCTATTCTCGCTCTTCTCATTTATTCCCCTCTACCCTTCCCCCTCTGGCCCTCACAATCTCAACATACGTGAAACCAAGAACTTTGCATGAAAATGGACTTTAAGAACGGAATCATACTCCTGCAAGGTAGGCGGGCCTGCGACCCACCAGCAGAAGAGGAGCAGCGGCCTGCTGAGAGGCAGAGCCGCCCCCTCACCCTACGATGGCAAGGTAGAGGGAAATGTAACCACCCACAGAGCAGGCCCAGCGGCCTGCTGAGGGGCAGAGACGCCCCCAAAACCCGCGCCTGCCAGGTAGGCAGAACTGTGACCACCGACAGAAAAGGCCCAGTGGCCCGAGGCGGGACAGAGCTTCCAATCACTCCTGCAAGGTAGGCGGGCCTGCCACCCACCGGCAGAAGAGGAGCAGCGGCCAGCTGAAAGGCAGAGCTGCCCCCTCCCCCTGCGCCGGCAAGGTAGACAGAACAGTGACCACCCACAGAGCAGGCCCAGCGGCCTGCTGAGGGGCAGAGCTGCCCCCCACCCCCCACGCCTGCCAGGTAGGCGGAACTGTGACCACCAATAGAAAAGGCCCAGTGGCCCGCGGAGGGGCAGAGCTTCCAATCACTCCTGCAAGGTAGGCGGGCCTGCGACCCACCTGCAGAAGAGGAGCAGCAGCCTGCTGAGAGGCAGAGCCACCCCGTCCCCCTGCGCCTGCAAGGTAGACAGAACTGTGACCACCATCAGAACAGGCCAGACCTGCAACCAACAGACAGAACAGGCCCAGTGGCCTGAGGAAGGGTAGAGCCGCCCACCCCCGTGCCTGCAAGGTAGGCGGACCTGCGACCCACAGGCAGAACAGCCCCAGAGGCCTGGAGAGGGGCAGTGCCACTGCCTGCGCCTGCAATGTAGGCAGAACTGCGGCCACCCTCAGAACAAGCCTAGCGGCCCGCAGAGGGACAGAGCCGCCGCCCGCGCCTGCAAGGTAGGTGGTCTTCCTACTGATCGGCAGAGCAGGCCCAGCCGCCTGCCGGCGTGGTACGCACATTGCCCCAATTGGAGGAGGAGCAGAGCCGCTGCCCGCGCCTGTGAGGGAGACTTTGCAACTATACAAGACCAATATAAATATATAGGGGGAAAATTCAATAGCACAACAGTTTCAATAAGTAGAAAGGAACGCGAACAGTATGAAGAGACAAGGAAAGAAAGGACCACAAGCAATGCAGGTCAACTCAACTTTAGAAGAGGTAATAGCTGCAGCAGATGGAATGTCAGATAAAGAATTCAGGATATACATGCTTCAGATGATCTGGAGTCTCAAGAAAGACATCAGACAGCAAAATCAGACAATGAAAGATCACTTCAATAATGAATTATATAAACAAATCCAAGAAGCAAAAGATCAACTATACAGGGAGATAGAGGTTATAAAAAACAAACAAACAGAAATCCTAGAAATGCAGGAAGCAATAAACCAACTTAAAACCTCAATTGAGAATACTACCAGAAGAGTAGAACACTTAGAAGATAGAACATCAGACAATGAAGATAAAGTATTTCAACTTGAAAAGAACATAGACAGCTCGGCAAGACTGTTAAGAAACCATGAGCAGAACATCCAAGAAATATGGGATAACATCAAGAGACCAAATTTAAGAGTCATTGGGATACAGGAAGGGACAGAGTTTCAAACCAAAGGAATGAGCAATCTATTCAATGAAATAATACGAGAAAACTTCCCAGACTTGAAAAAATGAGACAGAATCCCAAATCCTAGAAGCCTACAGGACGGCGAATGTGCAAAATCATAAGAGACCCACACCTAGACACATTATAATGAAGATGCCCAACATACAGAATAAGGAGAGAATTTTAAAAGCTACAAGAGAAAGGAAGCAGATCATATTTAGGAGTAAGCCAATCAGGATAACAGCTGATCTTTCAACACAGACTCTGAAAGCTAGAAGATCCTGGACTAACATATTTCAAACACTGAAAGAAAATGGGTTCCAACCAAGTATTGTGTTTCCAGCGAAATTAAGCTTCAGGATGGAAGATGAAATTAAAACCTTCCATGATAAACAAAAGTTAAAAGAATTTGCAGCTAGAAAACCATCTCTTCGAAACATCCTTGGCAAAATATTACAGGAAGAGGAAATGGAAAATAACAATGAAAACCAACAGTGGGAGGTAGGACAGTAAAGGGGGGAAAAATAATCAAAGAGGAAAACAAACCATGTTTAGTAACATAAATAAACAAATATGGCTGGAAGAACAACCCATATCTCAATAATAACCCTAAATGTTAATGGCTTAAACTCACCAATCAAGAGACACAGGCTAGTAGAATGGATCACAAAACAAGACCCAACAATACGCTGCCTACAGAGATGCATTTGATAGGAAAAGACATATATAGGCTGAAGGTGAAAGGTTGGGAAAAATCATATCACTCATATGGACTTCGGAAACATGCAGGAGTGTCCATACTCATATCAAATAAAATAGATTTCAAGCCAAAGTTAATCAAAAGGGATAAAGAGGGACACTACATACTGCTTAAAGGAACCATACACCAACAAGACATAACAATCATAAATATATATGCCCCAAACAATGGTGCAGCTATGTTCATCAAACAAACTCTTCTCAAGTTCAAGAGTCTAATAGACCACCATACAATAATCATGGGAGACTTCAACACACCTCTCTCGCCACTGGACAGATCTTCCAAACAAAAGTTGAATAAGGAAACTATAGAACTCAATAACACAATTAATAACCTAGACTTAATTGACATATATAGAATATACCACCCAACATCAAGTAGTGACACTTTTTTCTCAGCAGCACATGGATCCTTCTCAAAAATAGATCATATATTATGTCACAGGGCAACTCTTAGACAATATAAAGAGTAGAGATAATACCATGCATCCTATCTGATCATAATGGAATGGAACTGACAATCAACGATAAAAGAAGGAAGGAAAAAGAATACATCACTTGGAGAATGAATAATAGGTTACTGAATGATCAATGGGTTATAGAAGACATCAAGGAGGAAATTAAAAAATTCTTAGAGATTAATGAAAACACAGACACAACATATCGGAATCTATGGGACACATTGAAAGCAGTTCTAAGAGGAAAATTCATTGCTTGTAGTTCATTCATTAAAAAAAAGAAAAAACCAACAAATAAATGATCTCATACTTCAACTCAAAATCCTAGAAAAAGAAGAGCAAACAACAGCAAAAGAAGTAGAAGGCAAGAAATAATTAAAATCAGAGCTGAAATTAATGAAATCGAAAAAAAAGAAACAATTGAAAAAATTGACAAAACTAAAAGTTGGTTCTTTGAAAAAATAAACAAAATCGACAGACCCTTAGCAATGCTAGCGAAGAGAAGAAGAGAGAGAACTCAAATTAATAGCATACGGGATGAAAAAGGCAATATCACAACAGACACTTCAGCTATACAGAAGATAATCAAAAATTATTTTGAATCCTTATACTCCAATAAATTAGAAGATAGTGAAGGCATCGATAAATTTCTTAAGTCATATGATCTGCCCAGATTGAGTCAGGAGGATATAGACAACCTAAACAGACCAATATCAATTGAGGAAATAGAAGAAACCATCAAAAGACTACCAACTAAGAAAAGCCCAGGACCGGATGGGTATACAGCAGAGTTTTACAAAACCTTGAAAGAGGAACTAATACCAGTACTTTTCAAGCTACTTCAGGAAATAGAAAAAGAGGGAGAACTTCCAAATTCATTCTATGAGGCCAACATCACCCTGATACCTAAACCAGACAACGACACTTCAAAGAAAGAAAACTACAGACCAATATCTCTAATGAACCTAGATGCAAAAATCCTCAATAAAATTCTGGCAAATCGGATACAAAAACATATCAAAAAAATTGTGCACCATGATCAAGTAGGATTCATCCCTGGGATGCAAGGCTGGTTCAATATACAGAAATCAATAAATGTTATTCACCACATCAATAGACTTAAAAATAAGAACCATATGATCATCTCGATAGATGCGGAAAAAGCATTCGACAAAGTACAGCATCCCTTTATGTTCAAAACTCTAGAAAAACTAGGGATAATAGGAACATACCTCAATATTGTAAAAGCAATCTATGCTAAGCCTCAGGCTAGCATCATTCTGAATGCAGAAAAATTGAAGGCATTCCCTCTAAAATCTGGAACAAGACAGGGATGCCCTCTATCTCCACTTCTGTTCAACATAGTTCTCAAAACACTGGCCAGAGCAATTAGACAGAGGAAAGAAATTAAAGGCATAAAAATAGGAAAAGAAGAACTTAAGTTATCACTATTTGCAGATGACATGATTCTATACCTAGCAGACCCAAAAGGGTCTACAAAGAAACTATTAGAGCTAATAAATGAATTCAGCAAAGTGGCAGGATATAAAATCAACACGCATAAATCAAAGGCATTCATGTATATCAGTGACAAATCCTCTGAAATGGAAATGAGGACAACCACTCCATTCACATTATCTTCAAAAAAATAAAATACTTGGGAATCAACCTAACAAAAGAGGTGAAAGACTTACACAATGAAAACTACAGAACCCTAAAGAGAGAAATAGAAGAAGATCTTAGAAGATGGAAAAATATACCCTGTTCATGGATAGGCAGAACTAACATCATCAAAATGGCGATATTACCAAAAGTTCTCTCTAGGTTTCATGCAATGCCAATCAAAATCCCAACGGCATTTCTTGTAGAAATAGAGAAAGCAATCATGAAATTCATATGGAAAAATAAACGACCCAGAATAGCAAAAACAATGCTAAGCAGGAAGTGTGAATCAGGCGGTATAGTGATACCAGACTTCAAACTATACTACAGAGCAATAGTAACAAAAACAGCATGGTACTGGTACCAAAACAGGCGGGTGGACCAATGGTACAGAATAGAGGACACAGAAACCAATCCACAAAACTACAACTATCGTATATTTGATAAAGGGGCTAAAAGCATGCAATGGAGGAAGGATAGCATCTTCAACAAATGGTGCTGGGAAAACTGGAAATCCATATGCAACAAAATGGAACTGAATCCCTTTCTCTCGCCATGCACAAAAGTGAATTCAAAATGGATCAAGGAGCTTGATATCAAATCAGAGACACGCCGTCTGATAGAAGAAAAAGTTGGCTACGATCTACATACTGTGGGGTCGGGCTCCAAATTCCTCAATAGGACACCCATAGCACAAAAGTTAATAACTAGAATCAACAAATGGTACTTACTCAAACTAAAAAGTTTTTTTCTCAGCAAAAGAAACAATAAGAGAGGTAAATAGGGAGAGTACATCCTGGGAACAAATCTTTACTCCTCACACTTCAGATAGAGCCCTAATATCCAGAGTATACAAAGAACTCAAAAAATTAGACAATAAGAGAACAAACAGCCCAATCAACAAATGGGCCAAGGACCTGAACAGACACTTCTCAGAGGAGGACATACAATCAATCAACAAGTACATGAAAAAATGCTCACCATCTCTAGCTGTCAGAGAAATGCAAATCAAAACCACCCTAAGATACCATCTCACTCCAGTAAGATTGGCAGCCATTATGAAGTCAAACAACAACAAGTGCTGGCGAGGATGTGGGGAAAAGGGTACACTTGTACATTTCTGGTGGGACTGCAAATTGGTGCAGCCAATTTGGAAAGCAGTATGGAGATTTCTTGGAAAGCTGGGAATGGAACCACCATTTGACCCAGCTATTCCCCTTCTCGGTCTATTCCCTAAAGACATAAAAAGAGCATGCTACAGGGACATTGCTACATCGATGTTCATAGCAGCACAATTCACAATAGCAAGACTGTGGAACCAACCTAGATGCCCTTCAATAGATGAATGGATAAAAAAATGTGGCATTTATACACAATGGAGTATTACTCTGCATTAAAAATGACAAAATCATAGAATTTACAGGGAAATGGATGGCATTAGAGCAGATTATGCTAAGTGAAGGTAGCCAATCCCTAAAAAACAAATGCCAAATGTCTTCTTTGATATAAGGAGAGTAAGTAAGAACAGAGTAGGGTCGAAGAGCATGAGAAGAAGATTAACATTAAACAGGGATGAGAGGTGGGAGGGAAAGTGAGAGAGAAGGGAAATTGCATGGAAATGGAAGGAGACCCTCAGGGTTATACAAAAGTACATACAAGAGGAAGTGAGGGGAAAGGGAAAAATAATACAAGGGGGACAAATGAATGTCAGTAGAGGGGGCAGAGAGAGAAGAGGGGAGGGGAGGGGTGGGGAGGGGTGATAGTAGAGGATAGGAAAGGCAGCAGAACACAACAGACACTAGTATGGCAATATGTAAATCAATGGATGTGTAACTGATGTGATTCTGCAATCTGTATATGGGGTAAAAATGGGAGCTCATAACCCACTTGAATCAAAGTGTGAAATATGATATATCAAGAACTATGTAATGTTTTGAACAGCCAACAATAATAAATTTAAAAAAAATAAAAATGATTAAGCAGAAGAAGAATAAAATAAATAAATAATTAAATCTGATCCTAACCTAAAACCAGAGTATAAAACTAGCTCTACCATTAAACTTATACCTAAGCCTAAGCCTAACACTAGTCCTAGACCTTAGCTTAATCCTCAATATAGCCATAATTATAGACCTAGACCTAAAAAACCCTGAGTCCTAGCCCTAACATTATCCTTAACCTAATGTGAACACTAACCCTATACCTAGATCTAAACCTAGTCCTAATTCTTGCTTTCACCCTAAACCTAACTCTAACCTGAACGCTTACCCTAACACTAACACTAAACCTCGCTCTAATCCTGATCCTAACCCAAAACCTAAAACTAACACTAGACATAGCCATAACCCTAACCCTAAAACTAGTTCTAAAATCAGAACCTTGCATCTTACATTACACATAGCCTTAACCCTGGGCCTAAACCTAACACAATACCTAGCACTATTCTGAGTCCCAATCCTACTCTAAAAATAAACATAATCCTAAATGTAGCCCTAACCCTAACCCTCACCTTAGACATAACCCAGCTCTAAGACTAACCCTTAGCCTAAACAAAACCCTAGGCCTATTTGTAAACATAAACCTAACCCTAGCCTTAATCCTGAATTTAATCCTTGTAATAACCCTAGCCCTAAACCTAATCCTATCCATAACCCTAATCTTAAAACTAACCCTTGTCTTAACCCTACACCTAACCCTTGCCATAAACTTAACCCTAAACCATACCAAAAATAAAAACTAAGCCTACCCCTGAACCTAAATTTAACCATAACCTAAATTTAACCCTAAACCTAATCTTACATCTAATCCAATACATTACTCTAAAACTAGCCCTAGCCTAATGAAAACCCTAGCCCTAACCCCAACACTAGCCATAATCATAACCATAACCCTATTCTAGACCTAAGACTAAACCTAACACTCCCCCTAGCCCTAACCGCAACTTAAACCCTAACCCTTACACTAACCCTAACCCTAGCCGTAGCCCTAATCATAACCCTAACTCTAGCCCTAAATCTAATATTAAACCTAGCCCTAATCCTAGCCCTAATATAGCCCTATTCCTAACCCTAACTCTTACCCTAGAATTAAGATTAACTATAATTCTCACAAGACCTATCCCTATTCTAACTCTATGCCTTACCGTAACCCTAACCCAAGCCCTAACCCTAGTCATAACCCTTGCCCTAGCACTAATTCTAGATCAAAACCTATCTCTAAAACTAACCCTATCCCTTACCATAACCCTAACTCAAGCCGTAACCCTAGTCATAATCCTTAGCAATAGCACTAACTTATCTCTAAAACTAACCCTAACCTGAGGCCTCAGCCTAACCCTGAAATTAGCTCTAACCCTAATGCTATTCCTAAAATTAGCCCCAACCCTAGCCCTATCCCTAAAACAAAACTGAGCCATACCCCTAACACTAACCCTTACCCTAGGCCAAACCCTAACCCTTCACCAGCCCTAACCCTAGCCCTAATTTGAAACCTAACCCTAACCCAAACCTAACCATGAACCTGACTCATATTCAAACACTAAACCTAGCTCTAAACATCACCCTAACCTTAAACCTAACCCTAACAATAGGCCTAGCCCTAAACTTAACCATAAAACTAAACTTAATCGTAACCCTATTTCTTACAATAGCCATAACCATAACACTAGCCCTATATTTAATACAAAATCAGCCCTAATCCAAGCCATAACATGAGCGTTAACCATAAACCTAACTCTAACCCTAGTCCTAACTTTACCTGTAACCCTATTGCTTACCCTAAGCCAAACCCTCACCCTAACGCTAACCATATTTTTAGCACTAATCCTCAGCTTAATAAAAACCTAACTCTATAACTAGTCCTAACCCTAGCCTTCATTCTATATCTAACCATAACCCAAACCCCAACCCTATCCCTGACCTATTATTCTGACCCTAACAATAATAGCTCTAAATCTAAACCTAACCCTAAACTGAACCTAACACTAGCACTACTTGTAAACTTACACCTAAACCTAACCCTAACACTAGCCCTAGACCTAAACCAAATCCTAAATCTAGCCATAACTATAGCTCTAGACCTAAAGACAAACTAGACCTAGCCTTAACAATAACCCTTAACCTAACCCAAACTCTAACCCTACCTCTAGACCTCACCCTAGTCTTAATTCTGCCTTTAACCGCAACCATTACACTACCTGAACACTGTCCCTGACACTAACACTAATGCTAGGTCTAAACTTCTCCCTAACCCTAAAACTAACCCTGAAACTACATGTATCCCTAACGTTAACCATAAAACTAGTCTTAATCATACACTAGTTCTTACATTAGCCATAGCTCTAACCTATCACAAAACCTAGCCCTAATTAAGCCCTACCTTAGCAATAAACCTAAAGTTAAACTTAACAATAACCCTAACCCTAAATATAAACCTAAGCCCAACCCTAGACTTAATCCTAACCATAATCCTAGCCCTAATCCTAGCTTTAACCCTATGCATTACCCTAAGAAAACTATAATCCTTATGCTAACCCTAGGCGGAACCCTAAACCTAGCACTAGCCTTAATCTTATCTATTAACCTAAACCTAACCTGATCTGTAAATCTAACTGTGTCATTACCCAATCCCTAAATATAAGACTAATTTGACCCCTAAACCTAAACCTTAACATAACCGCAACCTAAACTTGACCCTGACTCTAATAATTCCCATAGCTCTAAACCTGATGTAACAAGAAACCTAAACTTTACAATAGACCTAGCCATAAACTTAACCCTAAAACTATCCCTAACCATATCCTAGACCTGACATTAGCCCTAGCTCTAATCTAGTCCTAATCCTAATACAAAACTTAGCCCACATCCTAGCAAGGAACCTCACCTTAATTATAACCCTAAACCTAACGTTAACCCTAATTTTAACCCTAATTTTAACCCAAGTTCTAAAACTAGCTATATTGCCATCCCTTACCCTAAACCTAACCTAACCCTAAACCTATCACTAAACCTAGACCTAACCCTAGGCCTAACCCTAACACTAACCCTAGTCCTAATCCAAGCCCTAATTTAGCCCTATCCCTAACTCTAACCCTAGCCCTAAGACTAACTCTAACTCTCACACTAACCCTATACCTAGTTGTAACCTTATCCCTTACCATCACCATATACCTACCCTAAACGTAGATTTACCATAGACCTATACTTAGCCCTTTCAGAAAACCTAGATCTAAACCTAACTCTAAATTTAACCCTAACCCTAAGTCTAAAACTATCCATAACTCTACTCTTATCCCTAATCCTTAACCTAAGCCTAAATCTCACACTTACACTAGCCCTAACCCTAAGACTAATCATAAAACTAGCCCCAACCCTACCCCTAGCCCTAAAACAAAACCAAGTCATAGCCCTAACCTTAACCCTTAACCTAAAACAAATCCGAAACCTACACCTAACCC
The DNA here is from genome assembly GCF_047511675.1 of Marmota flaviventris. Classification (NCBI taxonomy): domain Eukaryota; kingdom Metazoa; phylum Chordata; class Mammalia; order Rodentia; family Sciuridae; genus Marmota; species Marmota flaviventris. The sequence goes on from NW_027288074.1 coordinate 183,113, forward strand.
TAACCCTATCCCTAATTATATTCTAACCCTAACCCGAAAACTAACCCTGACCCTGACACTGACCCGAACACTAACCCTGGCGCTAAACATCATCATCACCATAAACCTAACCTTAACACTAGACTTAGACCTAACTCTAAACCTGTAAGTAGCTGTAATCATAAACCTACTTCATAAATTAGCGGTAGTCTTAACCCTAGCCTTAACCTAACCCAAAACCTAGCCTTAATCTTAGTCCTAAATCTAACTTTAACCCTAAACTTAAAACTAACCCTAACCCAAACACTAGCCCTAATCTTATACATAACCATAGCCCTAACCTTAGGGATAACCCTATCCATTACTCTAACAATAACCCTAACCCTTCTGATAACCCTAGGCCTAACCCTAACCCTATACATTACACTAAACCAAACCTAAACCCTAAACCTAACCCTGTCATTACCCTTACCCTAAATCTAACACTAATTTGAGCCCTGCACCTAAACACTATCTTAACCCAAACCCTAATCCTGACCCTGATTCTAAAAATAACCCTAGATCTAAACCTGACCCTAACCAAAAACCTAACCCTTACACTGGACCAAGCCATAAACCTAACACTAAATCTATCCCTAAGTGTAACCCAAGACCTGACATTAGCCATAGCCCTAATACTATCCCTAACCCTAAAACAAATCCTAATCCTCATAGTAGCCCTAAACATAGCCTTAAACATAACCCTAAATCTAACCCTAGTTTTAACCCTAATACTAACCATCGCCCTTGCCCTAAGCCTAGCTATAACCACATCCCTTACCATAAAGTAAACCCTAACTCTAACCCTAACCCTTGCTTTATCATTAGCCCTAGCATTAACCCTAGATCAAAATCTAACTCTAAATCTAACCCTAAATTGATGCCTAAGCCTAATCCTAAAACTAGCCCTAACCCTACCCCTAACATAACACTAGCTGTAATTTAGCCCTATCCGTAAACCTAAACCTAACATTAGCCCTAAGATTAACTCTCTCATTCTAGCCCTGTCACTCATTCTAACCATATCCCTTACCATAATTCTAACCCTAGCCCTAACACTAGTGATAAACCTTTCCCAATACTTATCCCTAGCACTAACCTTAGGCAAAATGTAACTCTAAAACTAGCCTTAACCCAAAGCCTAAGCCTAAACCTAACACTAGCCCAAACCATAACACTAATCCTAAAATGAGCCCTAACATTAGCCCTAGCCCTAACACAAAACTGAGCCATAGTTCTAACCCTAAACATTAACCGATTCCAAACCCTAACCTTACACCTAGACCTAAACCTAGACTTATTTGAGTTGGAAGCCGAACCCTAAAACTAACCCTGAACCTGCCACTGACCCTAACACTTCTAGCTCTAAACATCACCGTATAAGTAAACCTAATCCAAACACTAAACCTAGCACTTAACCCTAAAACTAGCCCTAAACTTAAACCTAGTACTTACATTAGCTATAACCCTAACCCTAGCCCTAACATAACACAAAACCTAGCCCTAATCAGAGCCCTAACCCTAGCTTTAAACCTAACCTAACCCTAACACTAGTCCTAATTGTAACCATAACTTTAGCCTGAAACTGATCTCTAACTCTATCCATGAACATAACCATAACCCAATCTTTAATGATAACCCTAAGCATAAATCTAACCCTATCTCGAATCCTAACTCTTCCATTACCCTAAACCTAACCAGAATCCTATACCTAACCCTATCATTACCCTAACACTAATCCTAAAACTAATTCAAGACCAAAATTGAAACCTTAACCTATCTCAAACCCTAACTCAGAACTTGACCCTAATAATACCCCTAGCTCTAAACTTGACCATAACTTAACACCTAACCCTTAGCCTAGACTTAGCCACAAGCCTAAACCTAAAACTATATTTAACCATAATTCTGGACCTGAAATTAGCCCTAGCCCTAATCCTAGACCTAACCCTATAAACACATCTAGCCCTCATTCTTGTGCGAAACTTAGCCTTAATCATAACCCTATCTCCAGCTCTACACCTAACCCTAATTCTAACCCTCACCCTACCTCTAAACCTACCTATAATGTAATCTCTTACCGTAAATTTAAACCTAACCCTAACCCTAACACTAGGCTTAAGCTAAACACAAAACCTAGCCCTAATCCTAGCCCTAATTTAGCTCTATCTCTAACCCTATCCTAACCCAAGCCCTGAGACTAACTCTAACTCTTGCCGTAGCCCTAGCCCTAGTTCTATCCCTATCTGCTACCATAAACCTAACACTAGCCCTAACGTTAATGATAATAGTAAAACTAGCAATAACCCAATCCTAGCAGTAAACCAGAACCAAGCAATAGCCCTAACCCTATACCTTAACTTAAACCAAAAACTAATACTACACTTAGACCTAAACCTGCCCTAATTCGAGTCCTAAGCCTCATCTTAAATCTAACCCCGACATTGACTCATATCTTAACACTCATCCTAGATCTAAACACTGCCCTAAACTCAAAACGAACACTAACATTAACACTGCCCTAATTCAATTCTTAACACTAACCCTAACAATAACCCTGACCCTGACTCCTATCCTAACAAGAACCGTAGCTATAAATATCAACTTAACCTTAAACCTAACACTAGCACTCAAACTACCCCTAAACCTAACCCTAAAACTAACCTTAATGGTAACCATAGTTCTTAAATTAGCCATTGCCCTAATCCTAGCCCTAACCCTAACACCAGACTAGCCCTAAACTGAGCCCTAAACCTAGCTTTAACTCTAACTCTAACCCTAAACATAGCCCTAACCCTAGATCTAAATCAATCGCTTATCCTAAGCAAAATCTTAAACCGAAGAGTAACCCTAGACCTATCTCTAGTCTTTAGACTAACCCAAACCCTAACCCTATTAATAGTTCTAATTCTAGCCTTTGTTTTAGCTCTAACACCACCACAAACCGTAACCCTAACCCTGATTCTTATTCTGACCCTAACATTAAACCTAGGTCTAACCCTACCACCAACCCTAACCCCAAAGTTACCATAATCTTATCCCTAGAACTAATTCTAAACCTAACTCTCAGCCTAGCCCTAACCATAGCTCAGAACCTAACCCTTATGCTAAACAAAACTATAAACCTAATCCTAGTTCTAACCCTCACCTTAACGCTAACACAAGACCTAATTTTAACCATAACCCTAGCCCTAACCTTAACTCTAAATGTATCCATTACCCTAAACATAACCCTTACCATAATTCTAATGCTAGGCTTAACCCTAACCCTATCGCTTTCCCGAAACCTATCAATTAGCTGAACCTACCCTGAACCCTATACCTAATCCAATTATTACACTAACCCTAACCCAAATGCTAATTCGATCCCTAACCCTAACCTCAAACGTAAACCAAACCCTAATACTCACCGTGACCCTAATAATTCTCCTAGCTATAAACCTGACTCTTACTCTACCTAACCCTTACACTAGACCTGGCCATAAAACTAACCCTAAAACTATTCCTAAACCTAACCCTAGACATGATATTAACTCTAGCCATAATCCTATCCCTAACCCTAACACAAACCCTAGCCCTTATCCTAGCCCTAAACATAGCCTTAATTTTATCCCTAACCTAAACACTAGGCCTAAACCTAACACTACCACTAGCCCTAATCTTAGCCCTAATTTAGCCCTATCCCTAACCCTAACCCTAATCCTAGCCCAAAGACAAACTCTAACTCTAACTCTCACCCTAACCTTAGTTACAACCCTATCCCTAACTAGAACCCTAATCCTAGCCCTAACCCTTGGTGTAACCCTAGCCCTATTCTTGGCCCAGGCCATAAACCTAGATCTGAACCTAATTCTAAATCTAACCCTAAACCTAAGCCTAAACCTAAACCTAACACTAGCCCTAATGCTAATGGTAATCCTAAAATTAGCCCTAACACTAGCCCTAGCTCTAAAACAAAACTGAGCCATAGCAGTAACCCAAACCCTTATCCTGAACCAAACCCTAACCCTACACCTAGCCCTAACCATATCCTAATTCCAGTCCTAACCCTAACCCGAAAACTAACCCTGAATCTAACTCTTACTCCAACACTAACCCTGGCTCTAAACATCATCATCACTGTAAACTTCTACCTAACACTAGACGTAGCCCTAACCCTAATCTTATAAATAGCTCTAATCATAGCCCTACTTTGTACATTAGCCAGAGCCTTAACCCTAGCCCTAACCTAACCCAAAACCCAGATTTAAACCAAGTAGTAAACCTGGCTTTAACCCTAAATTTAAACCTAAGCCTAACCCAAAACTAGCCCTAATCCTATACATAACCCTAGACCTAACCTTAGGTCTAAACCTATCCATTATCCTAACTATAACCCTAACTCTTAAGCTAACCCTAGGCCTAACCTTAACCCTATCCATTACACTAAACCAAACCTAAACCCTAAAACTAACCCTGTCATTACCCTAAACCAAAACCCTAATATAACCCAAACCCTAAACCTGACCCTAAATATAAACCTAGATATAAACCTGAATCTTACGCTAAACCTAATGCTTACACTGGATGAAGCCATAAACTTAACACTAAATCTAGCCCTAACTAAAACCCTAGACCTGACATTAGCCCTAGCCATAATACTATCTCTAACCCTAACACAGACCCTAAACCTCCTCCTAGCCATAAACCAAGCCTTAATCATAACCCTAAACCTAATTCTGGCCCTAACCCTAATACTAACCCTTGCCATAGCCCTAAATCTAGCCAAAAGCACATCCCTTATCCTAATTGTAAGCCTAACTCTAACCCTCACTCTGTTCATCACAATTTCCCTATTTTTAGCCCTAGCTTTAACACTAGATCGAAACCTAACTTTAAATCTAACCCTAACTCAATGCCTAAGCCTAAAAATTGCCCAAACCCTGATGCTAATTATAAGTATAGCTCTAACTATAACCCTAGCCATAATTTAGCCCTATCCCTAACACTAACACTAACCCTAGCTCTAAGAATAACTAACTCTCACACTGGCCCTATCACTCATTCTAATCCTATCCCTTCCCATAAACCTAACCCTATCCCAAATTCTAGTCCTAACCCTTGCCCTATCCTTAGCCCTAGCACTAAACTTAGATGAAAACCTAAGTCTAAATTTAACCCTAAACTGAAGCCTAAGCCTAAATCTAAGACTAGCCCTAACCCTAACACTAATCCTAAAAATTTAACTAACCCTAATCCTAGCTGTAATACCAAACCAAGCCAAAGCTTAACCATAATCCTTAACCTAAACCAAGCCCTAACCCAAAACTTAGCCCTAAACCTAGCCCTAATTCGAGTTTTAAGCCAAACCTTAAAACTAAAACTGACCCTTAGCTCTATAGCTGACGCTAACCCTAAACTTAACCTTTACACTAGACGTACCCATAATCCTTATCCTAAAAATATCTTTAACCATAATTCTGGACCTGAAATTAGCCCTAGTACTAAACCTAGCCCTAACCCTAAAAAAAAATCCCTAGCCATCATCATACCCCTAAACCTAGGCTTAATCATAACCCTTACAATAACCACAGCCCTAACCGTAATTATAACACTCACCCTACCTCTAAACATAGCTATAAAACCATCCATTACCACAAAATTTGCCCGAACGCTAAACCAAAACTCTAAACGCTAACTCTAAACTCTAACCCTAACCCTAACACTAACCCTAACTCTAGGCTTAAACTAAACACTAAACCTGCCCTACCCTTGCCCTAATTTAGCCCTATCTCTAACCCTAACCTTAACCCTAGCCCTAAGACTGTCTCTCGCCATAGCCCTATCCCTAGTTCTAACCCTATCCCTTACAATAACCCTAAAACCTAGCCATAACACTTGCCCTATCCTTAGTTCTAGCCTTCATCCTAGGTCTAACCCTAATTCCCAGTTTAACCCTAACACTAAGCCTAAGCCTAACACTAACACTAGCCCTAACCCTAACCATAGGACTAAAACAAAACCGAGCATTAGCCCTAACTCTAAACCTTAACTTAAACCAAACCCTAACACTGCTACTAGACCTAAACCTAGCCCTAGTTCGAGTCCTAACTCAAACCCTAAAACTAACCCTGATGCTGACTCATATCCTAACACTCACCCTAGCTCTAAACACCACCCTCACCTTAAACTGAACCCTAACAGTAAACCTAGCCCTAATTCGAGTTCTAACTCTAACCCTAAAACTAAGCCTGACGCTGATTCCTATTCTAATATGAACCCTAGCTAAAAATATCACCCTAACCTTAAACCTAACCCTAACACTAAACCTAATCCATACACTAACACTAAAACTAATGGTAACCCTAGTTCTTACATTAGCCATTGCCCTAACCCTAGCCCTAACCATAACAGAAAACATAAGGCCTAATCTGAGTCCTAAACCTAGCTTTAACCCTAACTCTAACCATAACCTAGCTCTAAACCAATCCCTTACTTAAGCAAAACCTTAAACCTAAGGGTAACCCTAGACCTATCCCTAATCCTTAGGCTTACCAAAACACTAAACTTATTAATAGCCCTTAACCTTGCCCTCATTCTAGATCTAACCCTTTCCAAAACCCTAACACTAACCCTGACCCTTCTACTGACCTTACCATTAATCTTAGGTCTAATCCTAACCATAACCCTAAACCAAAACCTACTGTAATCCTATCCCTAGACCTAATCCTGAACCTAACACTGAGCCTAGCCCTAACCATAGCTCAGAACCTAATCCTTACACTAAACATAACCTTAACCTAACCCTAGTTCTAACCCTCACCCTAACCCTAAATCAAGACCTAATTCTAACCATAACACTTGCCCTAAACTTAAGTCTAACAGTATCATTAACCTAAACATAATCCTTACCCTAATGTTAACCCTAGGCCTGACCCTAAACATATCACTATCCCCAAACTTATCAATTACCCTAAACCTACCCTGAACCCTAGACCTAATACAATCATTACCCTAACCCTAACTCTAATGATAATTCGAGCCCTAAACCTAAACCTAACCCTAACACTGACACTGACCCTAATAATTCCCCTAGATCTAAACCTCACTCTTACCCTATACCTAACACTTATACTAGACCTAGCCATAAAACTAACCCCAAAACTATCCCTAAGCATAAACCTAGGCCTGATATTAGCCCTAGTCATGATACTAGCCTAACCCTAACACAAACCCTAGATTTATCCTAGCCCTAAACATAGACTTAATTATAATCCTAACCATAACCCTAGGCCTAACTCTAACACTACCCCTAGCCCTAATCTTAGATCTAATTTAGCCCTATCCCTAACCTTAACCCCAACCCTAGCCCAAAGACTAACTCTAAGTATCACCTTAGTCCTAACCCTAGTTATAACCCTATACTTTACTGGAACCCTAATAATTGCCCAAACCATAGGTCTAACACTAGCCCTATTCATAGCCCTAGCAGCAACCCTAGATCTAACCCTAACTCTAAATCTAACCATAAACCTTAGCCTAAACCTAAACCTAACACTAGCCCTAACCCTAAGGCTAATCCTAAAACTAGCTCTAACCCTAGCCCTAAAACAAAACCAAGCCATAGACCTAACCCTAACCCTTAATAAAAACTAAGCCCTAACCCTACACTAAGCCATTATTCTATCCATAATTCGAGTTCTAAGCCAAATACTAAAAGTAACCCTGACCCTGACTCTGACCTTAACACTAACCCTAGCTCTAAACATCAACCTTACCATATGCCTAAACATAACAATAGACCTATCCCTAAAACTAACTCTAAAATTAGTTCTAATCACAACCCAGGTATTTACATTAACTGTTACCCTAAACTTAGCCTTAATTTAACCCCAAACCTAGACTTATTCCGAGCACTATCCCTAGATTTACCCCTAACCCTAACCCTATCACTAATCCTAACTATAATCCTAGCTGTAAACTTAGATTTAACCCTAACCCTAACCCTAAGACTAACCCTATCAATAATCGTTAAAATAACCCTAGCTGTACCCCTATCTCTAACCCTATCCATTACCCTAAACATAACCATATCCCAAATGCTAAAACTGTGCCTAAACCTAACCATATCACTAATCCTAACCCTATCCATTACCCTAAACCTAACCAAACCCTAAACCTAACACTATCTTTACCCTAATCCTAACTCTAATGCTAATTCGAGAAATAAAATTAAACCTTAACCTATCCAAAACACTAATCATGACCCTGACCCTAAGAGTACCCTTAGCTCTAAACCTGAACCTAACCCTGAACCTAACCCTAAACCTAACCCTTACACTAGACGTAGCCATAAACCTAAACCTAAAATTATTTTTAACCATAACACTGGACCTGAAATTACCTCTAGCCATAATCCTAGCATTAAACCTAGGCTTAATCCTAGCCTGAAAAATAACCCAAGCCCTAACCCTAGTTCTATTCCTCATCCTAGCTCAAAACCTTCATATAACCCCATCCTATACCCCAAAACTAACCATAACACTAAACCTACCCCTAACAGTCACCCTAAACCTAGGCCTAACACAAATCCTAGTTCTAATCCTAGCCTTTGTTTAATCCTAACCTAACCCTAAACCTAGCCATAAGACTAACTTGAACTCTTGCCCTAACCCTAGCCTAGTTCTATCCTTAGCCTTAATCCGATTCCTAGATCTAAGCCTAAGTCCAAATCTAAACTTATTTCTAAATTTACCTCTAAAATAAGCCTAAACAAAAACCAAACACTACCCTTAACCATAATGCTAATCCTAAAATGTGCCCTAGCCCTAGCCCTAGCCATAAACCCAAACCAAGCCATAGCCCTAATCTTAACCCTTAACCTAAATCAAACCCTAACCCTACAACTAACCCTAAAACTAACTCTAAAACTAACCCTGACCCTGACACTGACCCTAACACTAATCCTAGCTCTAAACACCACCCTAACCTAAAATTAACTTTAACACTATATCTAGCCTTAACCTAACCCTGAAACTAGCCTTAAACATAACCCTAGTTCATACATTAGTCAATGTCCTAAACGTAGCCCTAACCCTAACACAAATTCTACACCTAATCCAAGCCCTAAACTTAGCTTTAACCATAATACTAGGCCTAACCCTAACCTTAACCCTAGCCCTAACCCTAACTCTAACCCTATTCCTTACACTAAGCCAAACCCTAACCCAAATGCTAACCTTAATCTTAATTCTAATCCTTAGCTTAACTTAAAATCTAACCATAATACTAGTCTTAACCCTAGCCCTCATTCTACCTCTAAACCTATCCCTGACACTCATCTGACCCTAAGAGTAACCCTAGGTCTAAACCTGACCCTAACCCTAAACCAAACCCTAGCACTAGCCCTACTGGTAACCCTATACTTATACATAAGCCTAACACTAGACGTGGACCCAAAGTTAATACGAAATATAGTTATAAATTTAGACCTAGACCTAAACAAAAACCTAGCACTAGCACTAAAAATAACCTTTAACCTAAAACGAACACTTACCCTACACCTACACCTAAGCCTAGTCCTAATTCTGGCTCTAATGCTAACCCTAACCCTATCCCAAAAACTGACCCTAATTCTAACACTGAATCTAGCTTTAAACATGACACTAACTCACAACCTAGGCATAACACTAGACCTAGACATAACCCTAACCCTAAACTAGCCCTAAACATAACCCTAGCTCTTACATTAACTATAGTCCTAACCCTAGCCCTAAACATAACAAAACTTAGCCCTAAACCTAGGCCTAAACTTAGATCTAAGCATAACCCTTAGCCTAACCCTAGCCCTAAACCTAGCCCTAACCTATGCCTCGCCTTAGACCTAACCCTAACCTTTACACTAAACATAACCCTAACTCTATCCTAAAACTTAACCCTAACCCTAGCTCCAATCCTAACATTAAACCTAGTCTGAACTTTGGTTCTAAACATATCCATTACCCTAATCTAACCCTAATTTAAACTCCATCCCTAACACTAAACCTAACTCTAACCATAAATGTAAACCTAGACCTAAACTTAAACCTAACACTCATCCTAGCCCTAATTCTAGTTCAAACATAATCCTTACCCTAACTTAACTATAACCCTAGCCCTAAACTTAACATTTACCCTGACCCTAAAACTTACCCTAAATCACACCCTAATTCTATTCCTAAACCTAGCCCTAATCCTAGAGTTGATCCAAACCATAACCTAGCCCTAACCCTAGCTCTACACCTCTCCATTACACTAAACATAACCCTAACACTAATGGTAACCCTAACCCGATTGCTAAACATAACTCATCCTTTACCCTGAACCTTAACTGAAACCTAAACTAAACCTTATCCATTACCCTAATCCTAAACCTAACCCTAATGCTAATTCGAGCCTTATCCCTAAACCTTTAGCTAAATCAAATGCTAACTCTGACACTGTTCCTGACCCTAATAATAACCCTAGCCCTAAAGCTGACCTTTAACATAAACCTAACTCTTACAATAGACCTAATCATAACCTAACCCTAAAACTATTTTTAACATTAACCCTAGACCTGGTCCTAGCCATAACCCTAACAGAAACCCTAGACCTTAACCTAGCCCTAAACGTAGACTTAATCCTAAACTGAAACATAACCCTAGGCCTAATCCTAATTCTAAAGCTCACCCTATACCTAAAGCTAGCTATAACCCCACCCATTTCCCTAAACTTTACCTTAACACCAATGCTAACCCTAACTCTAGCCCAACCCCTTAGTCTAACCCTAACACTAATCCTAGCCTTAAAACTAGCCCTAATGTAACCTGACCCCAACACTAACCCTAGCCCTAATCCTAAGCCCTAATTTTGCTCTTACCCTAACCCAAAATCTAGCCCTAATCCTAGCCCTAACTCTAACACTAACCCTAATCCTAATCCTAGCCCCAATTTAGCCCTAACCCTAGTCATAACCCTAGCTCTAATCCTAGCTCTAATTTAGCCCTAACCCTAAATCTATCGCTAAGACTACTACTATGACTAACTCTAATTCTCACCCTACCGAATCCCTAGTTCTAACCATATTCATTACCATAACCCTAACCCTCACCCTAACCCTAGCCCTAGCCCTACCATAACCCTAGATCTAACACTAACTCTAAATGTAACCCTCAACCTAAGCCTAAACCTCAACCTAACACTAGCCCTAACACTGATGCTAATCCATAATCCAGCCATAACAGTAGCCCTAGCCCTAAAACAAAACCAATGTATATCCCTAACCCTTAACTTGAACCAAACCCTAACTGTACAACTACTACTAACTTTAGTCATAATTCGAGTTCTAACCTTAACCCGAAAACTAACCCTGAATCTGGCACTAACCCTAAAAATAACCCTTGCTCTAAACATCACCCTAACCCTGAATCTATCCATAACAATAGACCAAGCCCTAACCCTAACCCTAAAACTATCACTAATTGCAACACTAGTTCATACATTACCAAAACCAAGCCCTAATCTGAGCCTTAACCCTAGCTTTAATCCTAACCATAAACCTAACCCTAACCAGAACATAGTCCTAAACTTTACCCTAACCTTAGCCAGAATTTTAACCATAACCCTAGCCCTATCACTAGCTATACCCCTATCCATTTCCCTAATCATAACCATAACTCTAATGGTAACCCTAGGCCTAACCCTAAACCAATCCTTAACCCTAACCTATTTCATTAACCTAAACCTAAACTGAACCCTAAACCTAACCGTACCATTACCCTAACTCTACACCTAATGCTAATTCAAGCCTTAACCCTAAACCTTAACCCAACCCAAACTGTAACTCTGCCCCTTTCCATGATAATATACCTAGCTATAACCCTGAACCTACCACTAAACCTAATTCTTATACCAGACCTAGCAAAAACCTAACCCTAAAACTATCGCTAGCCAAAATCCTAGACCTGACATTTGCCCTATCTGTAATTCTAGCCCTAAACTTAACACAAAACACACCCATAACCCTAACACTTACCCTACCCCTAATCCTATCCATAACACTAGCCCTAAATTTAGCCTAACCCTATCAATTACCCTAAACATAACCCTAATTATAATGCTAATCCTAGGCCTAAATCTAACCTTATCCCTAACCGTAACCCTATCCATTATGCTAAATCTAACCTGAACCCTAAACCAAACCCTATCATTACCCTAAACCAAACGCTAAAGCTAATTCAAGCCCTAACCCTAAACCCTAAACCTGAAGCTGACCCTAATAATACCCCTAGTTCTAAATTTGACCCCTAACTAAAACCTAACACTTACACTAAACATAGCCATAAACCTAATCCTAATCTTTAGCCTAACCCAAACCATCACCCTATTACTAGTTCTAACCCTAGCCCTCATTCTAGCTCTAACCATAACCCAAACCCTAAACTGAACCCTGACACTTATTCTGACCCCAACAGTAACTGTAAGTCTAAACCTGAACCTAACCGTAAACCAAACCCTAACACTAGCACTCGAAATAAACCTATACATAAACCTAACCATAACACTAGCCATAGACCTAAACCTAATCCTGACTCTAGCCATATCTCTAGCCCTAGACCTAAACAAAAACCTAGCCCTAGCCCTAATGATAAACCTTAACCTAACACAAACACTAATCCTACCCCTAGACCTAACTCTAGTGATAAATCTGGGTTTAACCCTAACCCTAGCTATAACCCGAACACTGACTCTGACCCTAACACTAACCCTAGCTCTAAACATCATGAAAATGGTAACCCTAACCCTAACACTTGATCTAGTGTAACACTTACCCAAAAAGTAGCCCTAAACATAACCCTGGTTTATACATTATTTGTAGGCCTAACACTAGCCCCAACCTAACTCAAAACATGGCCCCAATCTGAGTGCTTACCCTAGTTTTAACCCTAACCCCCAAACTAGCCATAATCCATACCCTAACCATAGATCTAACCCTAGCTTTTACCCTATCCTTTACCTTAAGCTAAACCCTAAATCTAATGCTAACCCTAGACCTAACCCTAATTCTTAGCCTAACCCAAAGCCTAACCCTAACCTTCGTTCCAGGTCTAACCCTAACCAAATCCCAAACCTTATCCCTGACACTTATTCTGACCCTAATACTAACAGCAGGTATAAATCTGAACCTAACCTGAAACGGAATCCTAATATTAGCCCTACCGTTAATCATATACTTAAACCTAAATCTATCACTAATCCTAGATTAAACCTAATCCTAAATCTAGCCATATCTCTAGCCCTAGACCTGAACAACAACCTAGCCCTAGCCTTAACAATAACCCTTTACCTAACCCAAACACTAACCCTACCCCTAGACCTAACCCTAGTCCTAATTCTGGCACTAAACCCGACACTAACTCTAACCTGAACACTGGCCCTGACCCTAACATAATCCTAGCTCCAAAGCTCACTCTAAACCAAACCTAATCCTAGCACTAGACCTAGCCATAACCTTAACCCCAAAATTAGCCCTAATCATAACCCTAGTTCTTGCATTACCCATGGCCCTAACCCTAGGCCTAAACTAGCCCAAAACCTAGCTGTAATTTTAGGCCAGAACATAGCCCAAAGTGTAACCCTAAACCTAACCCTAGCCCTAACCCTAACCCCAAGCCTTGCTTTAGACCTAACCCTAGCTCAAGCCTAAACTTTACCCTTAACATAACCCTAGCCATATCCCAAACCCAAACCTAACACTAGCTCTAATCCAAACATTAAACATAGCCCTAACCATAGCTCTAATTATATCAACTACCCTAACCCTAACCCTAATCATAAACATAAGCCTAGCCCTAAACCTAGCTCTAATTCTATCTACTACGCTAACCACAATCTAACCTAATGCTAATCCTAGGCTTAACACTAACCCTATCACAATCCCTAAACCTATCCATTGCCCTAAAACTAACCTGAACCCTAATCCTAAGCCTATTCATTACCCTAACCCTAACTCTAACCCTAACGCTAATTCGAGCCCTAAACCTAAACATTTACCTAAATCAAACCTTAAGCCAAATACTGACCCTAATAATACACAAAGCTTTAAATTTACCTTTACCCTAAATCTAACCCTTACACTAGACCTAACCATAAACATAAGCCGATACCTATCTCTAATTAAACCCTAAACCTGACAATAGCCCTAGCCCAAATCCTAGCCCTAACCCAAACACAAACACTAGCTCTTATTCTAGCCTAAATCTTAGCCTTAATCATGACCCTAACCCTAATTCTAACCCTTTTCCTAGACCTAAACCTAGTTATAACCACATTGCTTACCCTAAACCTAACCCAGAAATTAACATTTACATTAAACCTAGCCCTAATCTTAACCCTAGGACTAACCCTAACACTAACCCTAGCCGTCATCCTAAAACTAACACTAATACTAGCTTTAAGATTAACTATATCTCTCGCCCTAGCCCTAGCCCTAATTCTAACTCTATCACTTACCATAAACTTATTCCTAGCCACAGCCTAGAATAACCCTAACCCTTATCTTAAAATTTGCCCTAACCATAGATCTAAACCTAACTCTAAATCTAACACTAATTCTAAAACTAAACTTAACCCTAACACTAGCCCTAACCCTAATGGTAATCCTAAAACTAGCTCTAACCATAGGCTTAGACCAAAAACAAAACTGAGCTATAAAAATAACCCTAAACTTTTACCTAAACCAAACCCTAACCTTATATCTAGCCCTAAGCCTAGCCCTAATTTGAGTTCTAATTTTAACCCTAAATCTATCCCTAAACCTGTCTCTGACATTAACACTAACCCTACCTCTAACCATTACCCTAAACCTAAACCTTAACCTAACACTAGACCTGGTCCTAACACTAATTCTAAACCTAGTTCTAATCATAAACCTAGATCATACATTAGCTGTAACCTTAAACCTAAATCTAACCAAACCTAGCCAAATTCTGATACCTAACCCTAGTTTTACCCTAATCCTAACCCTAACATAGCCGTGACCCTAACCCAAACCCTAGCTCTAACCCTAGCTCTAACCATATACTTTACCCTAATAAAACCCCAACCATAATACTAACCCTAGTCCTAAATCTAATCATTAGTCTAACCCCAAACCTAACCCTATTACTAGTCCTAATCTTAGCCCTCATTCTTGTTATAACCATAACCCAAATTCTAACCCTAACCCTGACCCTTATTTTGATCCTGAACCTAAACCAAACCCTAAAACTAGCCCTACCCATAACCCTAACCCTAAACCTAACCATAATACTAGCCCTAGAATAATCTTTAACCAAGACCTAAACAAAAAACTAACCTTAGCTCTAATGATAACCCTTAGCCAAAGCCAAACACTAACCTTACCTCTAGACCTAACCAATCTTAATTCTGGCTCTAGCCCTAACCTAACCCTAATCCAAACACAGACCCTGACACTAACACTAACCCCAGCTATAAAACTGACCCTAATCGAAACCTAAACCTAACATTAGTCCTAGCCATAACCGTAAACATAACCCTTACATTACCATAGCACTAAAACTAGCTCTAATCGTATCACAACACCTAGCCATAATTCTAGGTCTAAATCTAGCCCAAAGCATAACCCTAACCCTAAACTAACATTATCCATTATTGTAAGCCTTACCCTCATGCTAACCCTAACCCTTGCCTTAGACCTAACTCTAGATAAACCCCAAAACTGAACCCTAAATATAAGCCTAGCTCTATCCCTAAACCTAATCCTAATCTTGGCCCTAATCATGATGTTAACACTAGCCCTAATACTATCTATAAATTTATCCATTACCCTAAACAGAACCTTAACCCTAATGATAACACTAGCTCTAATCCTAATTGTAACCTAATCCTAGACCTAACCCTAAAACTAACCCTCATCATAGCCTTAACCCTAGATAAAACCATAACTTTTATTCTAACACTAACCGTAGCCCAAACCCTAACACTTACTCTAAACCTAAAACTACCCCTTACCCTAACCTGATATCTAACCCTGTCCATTATTGTAACTCAAATGATAATCTTAGCTCTAACCTCAACACCAACCCTAAAGCTATAACTACCCCTAAACCTAACCCAACATCTAATGCTATCCATTAATATAACTCTAAAGACAACCTTTGCCCTAACCCTAAAACTCACAGTAAACTTAACCATGAATCTAACCCTATACATAATCCTAAACCTAACCCTCACCCTAGCACTATCCCTCGCTCAAAACCTAACCTGTACCCTAAACCTAACCCAAACCCAACTTTGGCCTAGCCTTACCCCTAACTCTAGCCCTAATCCTATCCAAAATCCTATCCCTAACCCTAGATCTAATGCTGCTCATTATCCTAACGATAACCCTAAACCAAATGCTAACCCTAGGCCTAACCCTAACCCTGTCACTAACCCTAACCCTACCAATTACTCTAATCTTAACCTGAATCCTAAATCTAAACCTATCCATAAACCTAACCCTAATTCTAAACCTAATGCTAATTTGAGCCCTAACCCTAATAATTAACCTAACACAAACCCAAAACCTAACACTTACTCTAAAAATACCCCTTACTCTTTACCTGGGCATTACCCTAAACCTAACATTAGACCTAGCCATGAACCTAACCTAATAACTATCCCTAGCCATAACCCTAACTCTGACATTTTCCCTATCCCTTAAACTTGCACTAACCCTAACACAAACCCTAGCACTCATCCTATCCCAAAATATAGCCTTAATTCTAACACAAACCTAACCTTAGACCTAAACCTAATTCTAATCATCACCCCAGGCCTAAACCTAGCCATAACACTAACCCTAAAACTGGCCCTAATTGTAACCCTACTTCTTAATTTACCCGTAGCCCTAAAGCTAACACAAAACCTAGCCTAGACCTAATCCAACCTCTAACCCTAGCTTTAACCCTAATCCTAAATCTAACCCTAACCATAACCCAACCCTAACACTAGCACTAACCCTATCCCATACCCTAAGCCAAACTATAACCCTAAGAGTACCCTTTTCCTAAACATAATTCTATAGCCGAACCCAAAACCTAACTCTATTACTAGTCCTAACCCTAATCCTCAATCTAGCTCTATCACTATCCCAAACCCTAACACTAACCCTGACCCTTATTCTGACCCTAACATTAACCATAGGTCTAAACCTGACCCTAACCCTAAACAGACCCCTAACATTAGCACTACCTGTATCCCTATAACTAAACCTTACACTAACACTAGACCTAGATCAATACTTAATCTATTATCTAGTGATAACTCTAGGCCTAGCCCTAAAAAAAAACCTTAGTACTAGCCCTAATAATTACCCTTAACGTAACCCAAACACTAACCCTAACCCTAGATCAAAGCCTAGTCACTAATGCTGACCCTAACAATAAACCTAACCCTAAACCTAACACTGACCCTTACCCTAACACAAACCCTAAATCTAAACCTTATCCTAACAAAACACATAACCCTAACACTAGACTTAGCCATATCACTAACCCTGAGACTAGATATCACCATAGGCCAAAACCTAGCTCTAACACTATCCATTACCCTACCCTAACCATAACCCTAATGCTAACCCTAGCCCAAACCCTCACACTGACTCTAACCCTAATGCTCATCCTAGTCCAAACCCTAGCTCAATCCCTAACCCTTAAACTTAACCTAACCCTAACACTAACCCATGGCCTAAACCTAAACCTAACCTAAACCCTAGCCCTAATACTGACCTTAACCCTATCTCTAACCCTAGCTCTAAGCCTACATATTACCCTAACTCTAACTCTAAACTTAATGATAACCCTAGACCTAACCCTAGCTCTAACCCGACCCATTACCCTAATCCTAAACCTAATGATAACCCTAGCCCTTACCCTAAATCTAACCTAACCCTAACCCTAGACATAACCAGAAACCTAACCCTTGCCATATAGCTAACCCTTGCTCAAACCCTAACCATTACCCTAAACCTAAAACTAAACCTATCCCTAACCATAACCTTAAGCCTAAACCTAACCCTAACCCTAACACGACATCAAACCCTATCCAATACCCTAAACCTAATGATAGCCCTAGCCCTAATCTTAACACTAACCTTGAACCTATCCCTAACTATAACCTAGACCTAACCCTAAACCTAACCCTTGCCCTAGTGCTAACCATAGCTCAAACTCTAAACCATACCCTAAACCTAAACCTAAACCTAACCCTAACCCTAGGCCTAAACCTAACTCTAGGCCTAATAATAACCATAACCATAGCCCTAACCCTATCCCTTACCCTAAGCACAACCATAACCCTAAGGCTAACCCTAGGCCTAACCCTATCCCGTTTGCTAACTCTAACCCTATCAATTACCCTTCACCTAACATGAACCCTAAACCCAAACCTATCATTACGCTAGCCAAACCCTAATGCTAATTCAAATCTAAACCTAAACCCTAACCTAAACCAAACCTGAAACCTAATTCTAACCCTAATAATAGCATAGCTCTAAACCTGACCCTTACCCTAACCTGAACCCTTACACTAGACCTAGCCATAAAACTAACTCTCAATCTATCCCTAATGTAAGCCTAGACCTGACACTAGCCCTACCCCTAATTCTTGCCATAACCCTAAAACAAACCCTAGTCCCCATTCTAGCCATAAACCTAGCCTTATTATTAAACCAAACCCTAACCGTAGCCCTAACCAAGATTCTAACCTTCGATCTATCTCTAAAACTAGCTCTAACCCCATCCCTTCCCCTAATCCTAACCCTATCCCTAAATCTAAACCTAAGCCTAAACTAGGCCTAACCCTAATACAAATAGTAGACCTAATCCTAGCCCTAATTTAGCTCTAAAACTAACCTAAACCTAGCCCTAAAACTAACTCTAACTCTCGACCTAGCCCTATTTGTACTTCTAACCCTATCCCTTACCATAATCCTATAACTTGCCTTTACATTAGCCCTAACCCTAGGTCTAGCCCTAATCCTATATCAAACCCTAACTCTAAATCTAACCCTAACCCTAAGCTAAACCTCTCACTAACACAAGCTGTAAAACTAATGCTAGTTTAAAACTAGCCCTAACCTAGCCCTAGCCCTACAAAACAACCTAGCCATAGTACTAACCCTAAACTTTAACATAAACCAAACCCTAAACCTACACCTAGCCCTAAACCTAGCTTTAATTCGAGTCCTATCCCTAACCCTAAAACAAACCCTGACCCTTACTCTGACCCTAACACTAACCCTAGATCTAAACATCACGCAAAACCTAAACGTGAACCTAATCCTAGACCTAGCCCCAACCCTAACTCTAAAATTAGTTCTAATCATAACCCTAGTACTTACATTGGCTGTAATTCTAAACCTTACCCTAACCTAACCCAAAACCTATCTGTAATCGGAGCTGTAACACTACCCTTAACCATAAGCATAACCCTAAATCTAGCCCTAACCCTTACCCTAAACCTAACCCTAACCCTAACCCTAACCCTGACATAACCCAAAACCTAACCCTAAACCTAGCCTTAATCCTAACCATAAACCTAGACCTAACCCCAGCTGTAACCCTATTCATTACCCCAATCCTAATCCTAACCCTAGTACTAACCCTAGGATAACCCTAAACCTATTTCTAACCCTAAACTTATACATTGCCCTAAACCTAACCCGAATCCTAAACCTAATCATATCCATTAACATAATCCTAACCTTAATGATCTTAACCCTAAAACTATCTCTAAACATAACCCTAGACTTAATATTAGCCATAGCCCTAATAAAGTCCTAACCCTAAAACAAACTCTAGCCCTAATCCTAGCTCTATTCTTAGCCTTAATCCTAAACCTAACCATAACTATAGACCTAAACTTAATTTTAACCCTCACTCTAGTTCTAAGCTAGCTATGACATCATACCTAACCATATCCATAACCATAACCCTAATCATGAACCTAGGCTCAGACTTAATACTCACCCAAGCTCTAATTCTAGCTCTAATTAACCCTAACCCTCGTTCTAGCCCTAACCCTAGCTCAAACACTAAACCTTACCATAAAATAACCCTAGCCCAAACCCTAAACCTCACCCTAATTCTAGTCCTAATCCTAACTCTAACCATAGCCCAAACCCTAGCTCTAATTCTATCCAGTATGCTAACAACAACCCTAAAAGTAATGCTACCCTAGCCCTTAACCTAACCGTAAATCTACACTAGCCCAGACTGTAAACCTAACACATACCCTAGCCATAAACCTAACTCAATCCCTAACCCTTACACTTAATCTAAACATAACACTAACCCAAGGTCAAACCCTAAACCTAAACCCAGCCCTAATCCTAACATTAACCCAAGCCGTAATACTAGCTTGAATCCTATCCATTGCTCTAACCCTAAACTTAACCCTAATGATAACACTACATCGAAAGCTAAACCTACCCTAACCCTAAACGTAAATCTAACCCTAGAACTAACAGTGAACCTAACCTAACCCTAACCCTTAACTTAAGATAGCTCAAATGCTAACCCTAATCCTAAACCTAAACCTAAAGCTAACCTAAACCTAAAACTAATAGACATCTATGCCTATTACCCTAGCCCTAACCATTACACTAACCATGACCATAACCCTAGACCAAACCATAAATTAATCTTAGCCATAGCAAAATTTCTAGCGCAAACCCTAAACTGTACCCTAAACTTAATCCTAAGTGTAACCCTCGCCCTAACCCTGACCCTAACACAAACTCTAGCATTAATCCTAACCATTATCCCAGCCCTAACCCTAGGTCTAAACCTATAAATTACCCTAACAATAACTATAACCCTAATGCTAACCCTAGGCCTAACCCTAAACCTACCACAAACACTATCCATATCCGTTACCTTAAACCGAACCTAACCCTAAACCTAATACTATCCATTACTTAACCCTAAATCTAACCTTAATGCTAATTTGAGCCTTAACACTAAAACTTAACCTAACCCAAACCCAAAGCCTGACCCTGACCATAATAATACCCCAGATCTTAATCTGACCCTTTCCCTAAAAGTAACACTTTAATTTGACCTTGCCATAAATGTAATCCTAAAAATACCAGTAACTATAAACCTAGACCTGACATTATTCCTAGCCCTAATTGTTACCCTAAACCTAACACAAAACCTAGCCCTAATCCTAGCCTTAAATCTAGCTTTAATCCTAAACCTAACCATAACCCTAGCCCTAACCCTAAAGCTAATCATAAAACTAGCCCTAACCCTAATCATAGCACTAAAACAAAACCGAGAAACAGGCCTACACTAACCTTAACTTAAACCAAACCCTAGCACTACACCTAGATCTAACCCTAGCCCTAATTCCAGTCCTAATCATAATGTTAAAATTAACCCTTTATCTGATTTATATCCTAACACTCATCTCGTTCAAAACACCACCATAAACCTAAACCTACCATAATCCTATCCCTAGACTTAACCCTAAACCTAGCCCTAACCCTAGCTCAAAACCTAACCTTTATGCTAAACATAACTCTATACCTAACCCTAAACCTAGTTCTAACACTAACTGTAACACTAACTCAAGGCATATTCCTAACCATAACTCTAGTTCTAACCCTATCAATTACCCTAACCATAACCCTTACTCTAATGCTAACCCTAAGGCTAACCCTAGCCCTATCTCTAACTCTAACCATATAAATTACCCTAAACCAAACCTGAACCTTTAAACAAACCCTAACTATATCCTAACCCTAACACTAATGCTAATTTGAGCCGTAAACCTAAATCCTTACCTAAGCCAAATCCTAATCCTAATAATTCCCTGAGCTCTAAACCTGACCCTTACCCTATACCTAACACTTACACTAGATGTAGCCATAAGCCTAACCCTAAAAATATCATTAACCATACCCTAACCTGATATTAGCCCTAAATCTAAGATGAACACTATCCCTCATCCTAGTCCTAAACCTAGCCTTAATCATAACCCTAACTCCTACCCTAGCCCTAACCCTAACTCTAACCCTCACCCTACATCTAAACCTAGCTATAACACCATTCATTATCCTAAACTTAAACCTAACATAATCCTATCGCTAGGCCTTAACTAAACCCTAACTCTAGCCCTAATCCTAGCCCTAATTTAACCCTATCAGAAACCCTAAATCTAATTTTAGCCCTATCACTAATTCTAACTCTCATACTAGTCCTAACCCTAATGTTAATCCTAAAAGTAGCCCTAACCCATGCCCTAGCCCTAAAATGAAATTGAACGATAGCCCTAACCCGAAACCTTAACCTAAACCAAACCATTAACCTAACCCTAGCCCTAATTTGAGTTTTAAACTGAAATAAAGGCATATTCTTAACCATAACTCTAGTTCTAACCCTGACCCTAACTCTGACCATAACACTAACCCTAGCTCTAAACATAACCCTAATCCTAAACCTAAACCTTAGACTAGACATAGCCCTAACTTTAACTGCAAATTTAGCCCTGAACATAACCCTGGTACTTACATTAGCCATAACCCTAACTCTAGCATTAACTTAACACAAAACCTATCCCTAATCCTAGCCTAACCCAAGTTTTAACCCTAATCCTAATCCTAAACTAGCTCTAATCATAAACATAACCCTAGCCCTAACCCTAGCTCTAACCCTATGCATTGCCATAAACAGGACCCTACCTCTAATGCTAAAACTAGTCCTAAACCTAACCCTATCCCTAATCCTAACCCATTCCATTACCCTAACCAAAACCTAGACTCTAAACCTCACAATATCATTAACATAACACTAACCCTAATGCTAATTTGAGCCCTAACTTTAAAACTTAACCTATCTCAAACCCTAAACGAGACCCTGACTGTAAAAATAGTTCTAGCTCTACACCTGACTTTAACCCTAAAAGTAAACCTTACACTACATGTAGCCATAAACCTAACACTAAAACTATCTTTAACCATAACCCAAGACCTGATATTAGCCCTAGCCCTAATCCGAGCCCTAAACCTAAATCAAACCCTAGCCCACATTCTAGCCCTAAACCTAGCCCTAATCATAACTCTAACCCTAACCATAGCCCTAACCTAATTCTAACCCTCACCCTCCCACTAAACCTAGTTATAACACCATCCCTTACACTAAACTTAATCCTAACCCTAACCCTAACACTAGACCTAAGATGAACACTAACTCTAGTCCTAATCCTAGCCCTAATTTAACCCTATCCTTGATTCTAACACTAACCATAGCCCTAAGACAAACTCTACCACTCACACTAGCCCTATCCCTATTTCTAACCATATCCTTTAACTTAACCCTAACCGTAGCCCTAAACATAGCCATAAATCTAGGCATAATACTTGCCAAATCCTTATTTCTAGTCCTAACCCTAGATCTAATTCTAACACTAACAGTAACCCTAGCTCTAAACACCACCCCAACCCTAAACCTAAACCTAAAACTATACCTAGCCCTAACATTAACCCTAAAACTAGCCTGAATCATAACAAGTTCTTTCATTAGCTGTAGCCCTACCCTATTGAAAAACCTAGCCCTAATCCAAGGTCTACCCTAGCTTTAACCCTAAAGCTAATCCAAATCCTAACCATAGCCCTAAGCCTAAGCCTAAGCCTAAGCCTAGACCTAATCCTTTGCATAAACCTAGCACTAACCCTAGCTCTAACTTATCCATTACTCTAAAGATAACCTTAAACCTTATGCTAACACTAGGCCAATCCCTAATCATATACCTAAACTTAACCCTATAAATTACTCTACACTTAACCTGAACTCTAAACCTAAAACTATCATTACACTATCCTTAACAATAATGCTAATTCGAGCCTTAAACCTAAACCTTAACCTAACAAAAACCCTAAACCTGACCCTAACCCTAATAATACCCTAGCTCTAAACTTGACCCTAACCATAAACCTGCTGGGAGCCATTAGCCAAGTAGGTATGACAATTTCCTTGCCAGCGTACCCCATGTTGCTGACATGTTGCAGCGACATTGAATGTAGGTGACCTTGCTCAAGGACCAAGGCAGATTAGGGTGTTCCCGGTTTTAAGATAAATCGTGTTTAGGGCGTTCCCAGTTTAGGTTCCAGGTTTAAGGTTTAAGATTATTCCTCCTGGGAATAGGGTGTATCCTGCTGCCTGAGTTCCCCTTGAGTTCTCACGTGATTCAGACAGTATATTTTGGAGATAGAAGCCCAGTGGAGGTGGATTTGGGCAGAGAGTGTGGATTTGGGCAGAGAACGTGGACTTGGGCAGAGAACGTGGACTTCCCCAGAACATGATTGTAGACGGCTGGTGTGAGTTCGGGAATAAAGAGTTGCTGTTTGAATCTACAAGCTGTGTGGTGGCTCGTGATTGTGTGCCCAGCCAGACTGCGGCATTTGTGCCCAGCCAGACTGTGGCATTTGGTGGCCCCTATGGGGAACTTCTGAAGCTTAGAGGTAAGTGAAATTTCTCGCTCTTGAGGAAGAGAGAAAGAATGGGTGACCAATTCAAAAAACAATGTGTTATTGTTTTGATTTATCTTGTGTTTGTTTCAAGCTGCCTATCCCTAGAAATTTCTCAGGCAAACTGGAAAAAATGGTTGACTAAAGGTTTGAAGTTTGTCGGCCCTGAGGAAGAGAAAATTGATACAATGATTTTTTATTCCGTTTTTGTTTCATTCAGTTTCGGCTTTGTTTTGTGCTATCTTATTGGGTTGCGTTATCTTTATAGTAGATTAGAAATTAGTAAAAAACAAACCGAAAAGATGTTAAGTAAATTGTTAGAGGTTCAGACCATGGAGAAAGACATTTTAGATCAAGCAAAAGAGAAGGTCTCTCGAGCTAGTCAGACAGAGGAAGAAAATTTAAAGGAAAAGGAGTTGTTAGGAAAAAGGCCACAACAGGAGGCTGTTACTAACTCCGTTTTATCACAAGAGGGCGTAATTCAACCAACAGCCCCACCGATGGAGACAGCTGAGTGGCCCTCAAACCCCGTAGTTGATAAATGGGATCCTGAGACAGGACCTCAAAGATTAGCATGCCCTGTACTTGAACAGGCAGGAGGGCAGCGAATTCACCGTGCATTAGATTTTAAAACAGTGAAGCAGTTAAAGGAGGCTGTAACAACCTATGGTCCCCAAGCTCCCTTCACGGTAAGCATGGTCGAGTCCATTACTAACTTGGACATGACGCCAGCAGATTGGGCTAGCATGTGTAAATCTGTACTAAATGGAGGACAATATTTGTTATGGAAGGTTGCCAATGAGGAATTTTGCACGGAGACAGCTAGGCGAAATGCAGCAGCCGGTTACCCTCAAAGAAATCTAGATATGTTGTTAGGAAAAGGACCTTATGAGGGTCAACGGCAACAAATTGAATATGATCCTGCTATATATGCACAAATTGCTGCAGACGCAGTTAGGGCATGGAAGACTTTACAAGGACATGGAGATTTACAAGGTCAGCTATCTAAGGTAATACAGAGAGATAATGAACCTTACGCTGACTTTGTAGATAGGCTAATTCAAACGGCTGCCAAAATTTTTGGGGATACAGAACAAGCAATGCCATTAATAAAACAACTGGCTTATGACCAAGCAAATCGTTGCTGCAGAGAGGTTATTAGACCATGGAGACATGAAGATTTAAACACATATATTAAATTATGTAGAGATATTAATGAACAAGGGCAAGTCTTGGCAGCTGCAGTACAACAGGCTTTAGATGCCAGGCCAAAAACATGCTATGATTGTGAACAAACAGGACATTTTAAAAGGAATTGCCCCATAGGAGGAGGGTTTAACAAAAGTAGGTATCAAAGGAATAGAATACCGGGTATTTGCCCACGATGCCGTAGAGGGAGACATTGGGCTAATGAATGCCGTTCTCAAACCACCATAGAAGGTACTCCCTTATCAAAAAACGGACAAAGACCAGGTATTTATCCAAGATATCGTGGAGAAAGGCATCAGGCTCCATTGCCAAAAAACGGACAGGGGGGCCCAATGCTCCGGGGCCCACAACCACAAATATATGGGGCAGTGGAGGATCCCAGCAACACCATCAGGGTAGTGCCCAGGACACATTGTCCATTAAATCCCTCATCAGACAAACCCGAGGGAGCGCAGGGTTGGACATCTGCGCCTCTGCCAGAGCAGTATTAACTCCAGAGATGGGAGTTCAAATCATTCCCACAGGAGTAAAAGGACCTCTTCCCCAAGGAACAGTAGGCTTATTACTGGGACGTAGTTCATCTACATTAAAAGGACTTATGATAAGTCCTGGGGTAATTGATCCCGATTATGTAGGTGAAATAAAAATTATAGCTAGTTCTCCAAGAGGTATATCAGTAATTTCACCTGGAGATAGAATAGCACAGTTGTTAATAATACCCAGCCTACATAATAAATTTCCTAGTCATAGTGTAGAAAGAGGTTCCAGGGGATTAGGCTCCACAGGTGTAGATTGGGCTATGTTGTCTTTAAATTTAGATTCTCGCCCAATGCTAAAACTAAATATTCAAGGTCATGAGTTTAATGGGCTACTGGACACAGGAGCTGACCTTAGCATTATCTCTCGTCAAGAATGGCCAAAACATTGGCCATTACAACAAGCCACTCAAACGCTTCGAGGCCTAGGAGTGGCGACTAATCCCCATAGAAGTTCTATGATATTAGATTGGAAGGATCCTGAAGGATGTGAAGGAACTATACAGCCATATGTATTGGATCATCTTCCTATAAATTTATGGGGACGAGATGTCCTAGATCAATTAGGTTTGACATTAACAAATAACATCAATCCTAATTCGCCCACTACTAGGGCTAGACAAGGCTTTAGGAAAGAAAAAAGATTAGGAAAACAAGGGCAAGGTATAGCAGCACCAGTACAAATAGATCAAGGAACAGACAGACATGGGTTGGATTTTCAGAAAGGGCCACTGAGACAATCAAAATTACTTGGAAATCAGAAAGACCAGTGTGGGTTCCTCAGTGGCCCCTGACTAAAGAAAAGACACAAGTAGCCCATGATCTGGTCAAACAACAATTAGCAGAAGGACATATACAACCTTCCATATCTCCCCATAATACTCCCATTTTTGTCATCAAAAAGAAATCTGGTAAATGGAGATTATTGCAAGATTTAAGAGCCATTAATAATGAGATGGTTATTATGGGACCTGCTCAATCAGGGATTCCTCAATTGTCTGCTTTGCCAAAAACCTGGCATGTTTTAGCTATAGATATTAAAGATTGTTTTTTTTCAATTCCAATTCATCCCAAGGATAGTCCACGTTTTGCATTTACTATCCCTGCATTAAATCATGAAGGTCCTGATCAGAGATATGAATGGAAAGTACTCCCTCAAGGGATGGCTAACAGTCCAACTATGTGCCAAATATATGTTAACAAAGCAATCCAGCCACTTAGAAATCAAAATCCTGAACTACAAATATTTCACTATATGGATGATGTATTATTGGCACATAAAGATAAAAACATATTGCTGGAATGTTATGCCACACTTACAAACTTATTAAAAAATTATAATCTAGAGATAGCAATAGATAAAGTACAATTAAATTTTCCAATTAATTATTTAGGAGTTCTATTATCCTCAACCATGGTCCGTCCACCAAAAATTCAAATATGAGTAGATCAACTCAAATCACTTAACGACTTTCAAAAGTTATTGGGAGACATAAATTGGATAAGGCCTTATCTAGGTATACCAACAGGACAGTTGGGACCTTTATTTGATATTCTAAAAGGTCCATCAGATCCAAATTCACCCCGCATGTTAACTCCTAAAGCAAGAAAGGCATTAAAAATTATTGAAACATATATGGAAAATATGCATTTGGATAGAATTGATATAAGTTTGCCTTTATTATTTATTGTACTACCAACAAAAAATATCCCTACAGGAGTATTTTGGCAAGAAGGTCCATTATTATGGATACATTTATCTTATTCTCCTAACACTATTCTTACTAGGTATCCTGAGGCTGTAGGACAATTAATACTCAAAGGAATAAAAGCAGCGAAGGGAGTGTTTGGAATTTCTCCCAATAAAATTATTACTCCATATACTATGGATCAAATTGATGAGTTAGCTAATGAGTTAAATACTTGGGCAATAATCATGTGTAAATCTAATGTTTCATTTGATAATCATTTACCATCTAATCCTTTGTTGTCTTTTTGGTCTAAGCATCCTGTAGTTTTTCCTAAAATGACAAGAAAAACACCTATCATGAATGCTCCAAATATATTCACTGATGGGTCTAATAATGGTACAGCAGCAGTAGTTACCCCAGATCGAACTTTTACATTTTTAGTACCGAAACAATCAGCTCAAAAGGTAGAGCTTAATGCAGTTTTACAAGCTTTTTTGATGTTTAAAGATTCTGTATTTAATTTATTTTCTGATAGTCAGTATGTAGTTAATGCTATAGTATCTCTTGAAGATGCTGGTAGGATTTCCCCTTCTTCTACTGTTTTCTCTTTGTTTTCCACTATACAAAGTCTAATCTGGGACAGAAAAGATCCATTCTTCATAGGACATATTAGGGCACATACAGGATTGCCTGGAGCCCTTAGTTTAGGCAATGATTTAGCAGATAAAACTACACATGACATACATATTTTCTCTACATTTGAAGAAGCTACAAATTTTCATAAAAGGTTTCATGTTAATGCTAATACTTTACAAAAGCGTTTTAAAATAACTAAGGAACAAGCCAGACATATAATAAAACAATGTCAAAATTGTGTGACATTTTTACCACAAGTTAATCTTGGAGTCAATCCTAGAGGACTGATACCTAACCATATTTGGCAGATGGACGTCACACACTTGCCAGAATTTGGAAAATTAAAATATTTACACGTTACAGTCGATACTTCTTCTGGATTTTTGATGGGCTCCCTTCATGCCGGAGAAAAAACTAAAGATGTTATAGCTCATTGCTTACAAAATTTTGCCACTGTGGGCGTTCCTAAACAGTTAAAAACCGATAATGGTCCTGGCTATACCTCTACCTCTTTTAAACAATTTTGCTCATCATTTGGTATTACTCATATAACAGGAATCCCATACAATCCACAGGGACAAGGCATAGTTGAAAGAGCTCATCAAACTATTAAAACATACTTATTAAAGCAAAAAGAGGGAATTGGAAAGGGGTATATATCCCCCAAAGATAAACTTAAAATAACGCTTTTTACTCTAAACTTTTTAAATTTGGATTCATCAGGACTTAGTGCTGCGGAAAGGCATATGTATCCAAAAAATGTACATAAGCCTAAAGTACTTTGGAAAGATATTCTAACAGGACAATGGAAAGGTCCTGACCCAGTGATTGTCTGGAGTCGGGGGTCTGTTTGTGTTTTTCCACAGGGAGAACAGCAGCCCATTTGGATTCCAGAGAGATTAACTAAAACAGTCTCTACAGATCAAAAAGAAGATGATTTGACTCAAATCCATAACAGCTGATATCCAGAACTCCAGCTTGGCCATTCTTACATCTGCGACAGTGATTAACCAGGATGCTTTTTTCAATAGCTATTTTATTATTGCATTTTTCCACATCATAAGGTTCTATTTTTATTTTTTGAGCTCATACAAACCTAGGTTAATGTTTTTCTGATCAGTTTTATTTTTTGACTGTGGAGTTTTTAAACATTGCAATGGAGATTTCACCTAGGTAAAGCTACAAGGCCTTTACTATTTTCTTATGTGTTGTACGTTTATGTACACTCTTGTGTTTTGTGTTGTATGTCTGTATGTGCGTATGTCCATATTTCTTATATGAGGAGCGCTCATGAAAAAATGGATCCGAATTATTATTTTTTTTTATTCACGTGATTTAAATGGTTTAATTTAAATTAGGTAAACAGCTGTTAAAGATTGTTTTTAAAGGTGGTTAACAGATCTGTTTGTTTACTAATTTAAATTAGGTAAACAGCTGTTAAGGATTGTTTTTAAAGTAGGTTAACAGATCTGTTTGTTTACTTTCACCTTTCCTTTTCATTATATTTAATAATTCTTTTCAGGATAATGTCTCTTTAGCATCATTGCCAGAATTCCTATCTCCATCCCAGTTCCGGTGAAGAACTCAACAAGTAATGCTCAATCAAAGAGTCAACTTACTTTGGGAGGAAACTTACTTTGGGAGGAAATGGACATATTGATAGATTCCTCCGCTTTGAACTGCTTGCAGAACTTGCCTGGACTATGTAACTATCGTTTGGTGCAGCGAATTGTGGTAATGCTGGCATATCTTTGCTGATGGTGTCACCAGTGATGCAATTTTTTCCCAAGGAGCCGTCAATTGGCTTGGTGTCGTGGCATTTCTGTATCCTCCTCCCTTCTGCTAGTGATGGTCTAAAATTTGGGGGCCAATGGCTTATGCTGGACCGGTAGTCAGTGACGGGTATGATCCAATTGCAGTGGTATCAACCTAAGACAGGAGGCTGACGCCTAAAGGTCAGTTTTCCGATGACGGGTAAGAACCATATGTTGAATTGGACAACCTACCAGGCACGGTCCATAAGCCACATTAACCTCACTCCCCCACTGGCACCAAGGCCAAATTTGGGGGCCAACAGAGGTGAGGCAAAGAACCTCACCCCCCCACTGGTGCATAGACCTATCCACAAGTATGGCTGTATGCTGGACCGGTAGTCAGTGACGGGTATGATTCAATTGCAGTGGTATGAACCTAAGACAGGAGGCTGACGCCTAAAGGTCAGTTTTCCGATGACGGGTAAGAACCATATGTTGAATTGGACAACCTACCAGGCACGGTCCTTAAGCCACATTGCTTGTTGTTTAATTAATCAGAAGGGGGGAGATGCTGGGAGCCATTAGCCAAGTAGGTATGACAATTTCCTTGCCAGCGTACCCCATGTTGCTGACATGTTGCAGCGACATTGAATGTAGGTGACCTTGCTCAAGGACCAAGGCAGATTAGGGTGTTCCCGGTTTTAAGATAAATCGTGTTTAGGGCGTTCCCAGTTTAGGTTCCAGGTTTAAGGTTTAAGATTATTCCTCCTGGGAATAGGGCGTATCCTGCTGCCTGAGTTCCCCTTGAGTTCTCACGTGATTCAGACAGTATATTTTGGAGATAGAAGCCCAGTGGAGGTGGATTTGGGCAGAGAGTGTGGATTTGGGCAGAGAACGTGGACTTGGGCAGAGAACGTGGACTTCCCCAGAACATGATTGTAGACGGCTGGTGTGAGTTCGGGAATAAAGAGTTGCTGTTTGAATCTACAAGCTGTGTGGTGGCTCGTGATTGTGTGCCCAGCCAGACTGCGGCATTTGTGCCCAGCCAGACTGTGGCATAAACCTAACCTTTAAATTGGACCTAGCTATAAACCTAACCCTAAATTATCCCTAACTGTAACCCTAGACCTGACTTTTGCACTAGCTCTAATCCAAATCCTACACCTAACACAAACCTTAGCCCATATGCTAGACATAAACTTCACCTTAATCATAAACATAACACTTACGCTAATTATAACCCTCACACTAGCCATAAAACTAGCTGTAATCCCAACCCTTATCCTAAACCTAACCGTAACCTTAAACCTAATATTAACCCTAGCCCTTACCCTAGGCCTAACCCTAACACTAACCCTTGCCCTAAGACTAATTCTAACTCTCGCCCTAGCCCTATAGTGAGTTCTAAACCAATCCCTTACCATCACCATAAACCTAGCCCTAAACTTAGCCCTAACCCTAACCCTATCCTTCACCCTAGCTCAAACCCTAGATCTAAACCTAATTCTAAATCTAACCCTAAACCTAAGCATAAACGTCACACTAACACTAGCCCTAACCCTAGAACTAATCCTAAAACAAGCCCTAACCCTACCCCTAGCCCTAATACAAAACTGAGCCATAGCATTAATCCTAACCCTTAATCTAAACCAAACCCTAACCTTACACCTATCCCTACACCTATCTCTAATTCCAGTCTTAAATCTAACCTAAAAGGTTATATGGACACTGACTCTGAACCTAACACTAAATCTAGCTCTAAATATTGTCATGGCCATAAACCTAACCCTAACACTAGACCTAGCCCTAACTCTAACCCTATAACTAGTGCCATTCATAACCCTACTTCATACATTACCCGTAGCCTTAACCTTAGCCCTTACCTAACCCAAAATCTAGGCTTAATCCTAGTCCTAAATCTAGCTCTAACCCTAAATTTAAACCTAACCTTAACCTAAACAAAATCCCTAATCCTATACATATTCCTAGCCCTAATCTTAGCTCTTACCCTATCCATTACCCTAATGATAACCCTAGCCATTATGCTAAACATTAGGCCTAACCTTAACCCTATCCATTACACTAAACCACATCTAAACCCTAAACCTAACTCTGTCATTAACTCTCACCCTAAACCTAATGCTAATTCAAGCCCTAAACCTCTAACATAAACCAAACCCTAAACCCTAAATTTGAACCTGACCCTAATAATAACCCTAGCTCTAAAAATAACCCTTACCCTAAACCTAACCCTTACACTGGACCAAGCCATAAACCTAACACTAAATCTATCCCTAACTGTAACCCTAGACCTGGCATTAGCCCTAGCCCTAATACTAGCCGTAACCCTAACACAAACACTAGCCTTCATTCTAGCCATAAGACTAGCCTTAATCATAACCATAACCCTAACCCTAGCCCTAACCCTAATACTAACCCTCACCCTACCCCAAAACTTACTTATAACCTACTCCCTTAACCTGCATATAACCCTAACTCTAACCCTAACCTGAGGTCTCAACCTAACACTAAACCTAGCCCTAATTTAGCCCTATCCCTAAACATAACCCTAGCCCTAGCCCTACGACTAACTCTAACTCTCACACTAGCCTATCACTAGTTCTAACCCTATAGCTTACCCTAACCCTAACCCTAAACCTAACCCTAAACCTAGTCCTAACCCTTGCCATATCCTCAGTCCTAGCCCTAACCATAGATCAAATCCTAACTCTAAATCTAACCATAACCCGAAGCCTAAGCCTAACCATTATAAATACATTTAAATTTAGATTCTATATCTACAGATGTTGGCTTCAATAATTATTTAGAATATAGTCATTAGATTCATAAAAGACATACCATTTCTGGTGGTGTATAGAGAACTGATGGTCAGGGGTAGGATGCTATGTTAAGGCGGAAAGGAGTGAGGGTATGAGATTAATCTATCTTAGTAAATTGGAGGAGAACTGTAATGAATAGACAGGGGTAATTTATGGAAGAATGTATAAATTCAAATTCCTTATCAGTATTCATAAAATTACCCTATGTATAAATAGTAAAATTTGGAGGTTGAAAGTGGGATAAAGGGATTAAGAAAAAGAAGAAAAAAAAAAAAAAAACAAAAAAGAAAGAGAGGGAGAATGAAAATAATATAAAATAAAGCTGGGGGGTGAGGTGGGCCTATGCAATTCCTCTATATTAAACAATTCTGATGATTCAGTTTTTTTTTTGTTAACACTTTTTATTTTGCAAATAAAAATAATATATACACATACACATATATATGCATATATATATATATATATATATATATATATATATATATATATATATATATATATATATATACAGTACATAGGCAAAAATGAGGGTCTTTTCATAACTGATTTTTTACAGATATTTATTTTTGTCTTATCTATGTTGTAATCTGATTTCATTTTTTTATTAACTCAATTTTATTTTTTATAAGACTGGGTTGTTTAATTCACACAATAGCACATTGTTGTACATATTATTATTATTTTTAAATTTTTTATTGTTGGCTGTTCAAAACATTACATAGTTCTTGATATATCATATTTCACACTTTGATTCAAGTGGGTTATGAGCTCCCATTTTTACCCCATATACAGATTGCAGAATCACATCAGTTACACATCCATTGATTTACATATTGCCATACTAGTGTCTGTTGTGTTCTGCTGCCTTTCCTATCCTCTACTATCCCCCCTCCCCTCCCCTCCCCTCCCCTCTTCTCTCTCTGCCCCCTCTACTGACATTCATTTATCCCCCTTGTATTATTTTTCCCTTTCCCCTCACTTCCTCTTGTATGTACTTTTGTATAACCCTGAGGGTCTCCTTCCATTTCCATGCAATTTCCCTTCTCTCTCCCTTTCCCTCCCACCTCTCATCCCTGTTTAATGTTAATCTTCTTCTCATGCTCTTCGACCCTACTCTGTTCTTACTTACTCTCCTTATATCAAAGAAGACATTTGGCATTTGTTTTTTTAGGGATTGGCTAGCTTCACTAAGCATAATCTGCTCTAATGCCATCCATTTTCCTGTAAATTCTATGATTTTGTCATTTTTTAATGCAGAGTAATACTCCATTGTGTATAAATGCCACATTTTTTTATCCATTCATCTATTGAAGGGCATCTAGGTTGGTTCCACAGTCTTGCTATTGTGAATTGTGCTGCTATGAACATCGATGTAGCAATGTCCCTGTAGCATGCTCTTTTTATGTCTTTAGGGAATAGACCGAGAAGGGGAATAGCTGGGTCAAATGGTGGCTCCATTCCCAGCTTTCCAAGAAATCTCCATACTGCTTTCCAAATTGGCTGCACCAATTTGCAGTCCCACCAGAAATGTACAAGTGTACCCTTTTCCCCACATCCTCGCCAGCACTTGTTGTTGTTTGACTTCATAATGGCTGCCAATCTAACTGGAGTGAGA
Source organism: Marmota flaviventris (assembly GCF_047511675.1). Classification (NCBI taxonomy): domain Eukaryota; kingdom Metazoa; phylum Chordata; class Mammalia; order Rodentia; family Sciuridae; genus Marmota; species Marmota flaviventris. The sequence continues at coordinate 217,947 of NW_027288074.1, forward strand.
TGGTATCTTAGGGTGGTTTTGATTTGCATTTCTCTGACAGCTAGAGATGGTGAGCATTTTTTCATGTACTTGTTGATTGATTGTATGTCCTCCTCTGAGAAGTGTCTGTTCAGGTCCTTGGCCCATTTGTTGATTGGGCTGTTTGTTCTCTTATTGTCTAATTTTTTGAGTTCTTTGTATACTCTGGATATTAGGGCTCTATCTGAAGTGTGAGGAGTAAAGATTTGTTCCCAGGATGTACTCTCCCTATTTACCTCTCTTATTGTTTCTTTTGCTGAGAAAAAACTTTTTAGTTTGAGTAAGTACCATTTGTTGATTCTAGTTATTAACTTTTGTGCTATGGGTGTCCTATTGAGGAATTTGGAGCCCGACCCCACAGTATGTAGATCGTAGCCAACTTTTTCTTCTATCAGACGGCGTGTCTCTGATTTGATATCAAGCTCCTTGATCCATTTTGAATTCACCTTTGTGCATGGCGAGAGAAATGGATTCAGTTCCATTTTGTTGCATATGGATTTCCAGTTTTCCCAGCACCATTTATTGAAGATGCTATCCTTCCTCCATTGCATGCTTTTAGCCCCTTTATCAAATATACGATAGTTGTAGTTTTGTGGATTGGTTTCTGTGTCCTCTATTCTGTACCATTGGTCCACCCGCCTGTTTTGGTACCAGTACCATGCTGTTTTTGTTACTATTGCTCTGTAGTATAGTTTGAAGTCTGGTATCACTATACCGCCTGATTCACACTTCCTGCTTAGCATTGTTTTTGCTATTCTGGGTCGTTTATTTTTCCATATGAATTTCATGATTGCTTTCTCTATTTCTACAAGAAATGCCGTTGGGATTTTGATTGGCATTGCATGAAACCTATAGAGAACTTTTGGTAATATCGCCATTTTGATGATGTTAGTTCTGCCTATCCATGAACAGGGTATATTTTTCCATCTTCTAAGATCTTCTTCTATTTCTCTCTTTAGGGTTCTGTAGTTTTCATTGTGTAAGTCTTTCACCTCTTTTGTTTGGTTGATTCCCAAGTATTTTATTTTTTTTGAAGATATTGTGAATGGAGTGGTTGTCCTCATTTCCATTTCAGAGGATTTGTCGCTGATATACAGGAATGCCTTTGACTTATGCGTGTTGATTTTATATCCTGCCACTTTGCTGAATTCATTTATTAGCTCTAATAGTTTCTTTGTAGACCCTTTTGGGTTTGCTAGGTATAGAATCATGTCATCTAAAAACAGTGATAATTTAAGTTCTTCTTTTCCTATTTTTATGCCTTTAATTTCTTTCCTCTGTCTAATTGCTCTGGCCAGTGTTTTGAGAACTATGTTGAACAGAAGTGGAGAGAGAGGGCATCCCTGTCTTGTTCCAGATTTTAGAGGGAATGCCTTCAGTTTTTCTCCATTCAGAATGATGCTAGCCTGAGGCTTAGCATAGATTGCTTTTACAATATTGAGGTATGTTCCTGTTATCTCTAGTTTTTCTATAGTTTTGAACATAAAGGGATGCTGTACTTTGTTGAATGCTTTTTCCGCATCTATCGAGATGATCATATGGTTCTTATTTTTAAGTCTATTGATGTGGTGAATAACATTTATTGATTTCCGTATATTGAACCAGCCTTGCATCCCAGGGATGAATCCTACTTGATCATGGTGCACAATTTTTTTGATATGTTTTTGTATCCGATTCGCCAGAATTTTATTGAGGATTTTTGCATCTAGGTTCATTAGAGATATTGGTCTGTAGTTTTCTTTCTTTGAAGTGTCTTTGTCTGGTTTAGGTATCAGGGTGATGTTGGCCTCATAGAATGAATTTGGAAGTTCTCCCTCTTTTTCTATTTCCTGAAGTAGCTTGAAAAGTACTGGTATTAGTTCCTCTTTAAAGGTTTTGTAAAACTCTGCTGTATACCCATCCGGTCCTGGGCTTTTCTTAGTTGGTAGTCTTTTGATGGTTTGATGGCAGATCATATGACTTAAGAAATTTATCAATGCCTTCACTATCTTCTAATTTATTGGAGTATAAGAATTCAAAATAATTTTTGATTATCTTCTGCATATCTGAAGTGTCTGTTGTGATATTGCCTTTTTCATCCCGTATGCTAGTAATTTGAGTTCTCTCTCTTCTTCTCTTCGCTAGCATTGGTAAGGGTCTGTCGAATTTGTTTATTTTTTCAAAGAACCAACTTTTAGTTTTGTCAATTTTTTCAATTGTTTCTTTTGTTTCGATTTCATTAATTTCAGCTCTGATTTTAATTATTTCTTGCCTTCTACTTCTTTTGCTGTGGTTTTCTTCTTCTTTTTCTAGGATTTTGAGTTGAAGTATGAGATCATTTATTTGTTGTTTTTTTCTTTTTTTAAGGAATGAACTCCAATCAATGAATTTTCCTCTTAGAACTGTTTTCAATGTGTCCCATAGATTGCGATATGTTGTGTATGTGTTTTCATTAATCTCTAAGAATTTTTTAATTTCCTCTTTGATGTCTTCTATAACCCATTGATCATTCAGTAACCTATTGTTAATTCTCAAAGCGATGTATTCTTTTTCCTTCCTTCTTTTATCGTTGATTTTCAGTTCCATTCCATTATGATCAGATAGGATGCATGGTATTATCTCTACTCCTTTATATTGTCTAAGAGTTGCCCTGTGACATAATATATGATCTATTTTTGAGAAGGATCCATGTGCTGCTGAGAAAAAAGTGTCACTACTTGATGTTGGGTGGTATATTCTATATATGTCAATTAAGTCTAGGTTATTAATTGTGTTATTGAGTTCTATAGTTTCCTTATTCAACTTTTGTTTGGAAGATCTGTCCAGTGGCGAGACAGGTGTGTTGAAGTCTCCCATGATTATTGTATGGTGGTCTATTAGACTCTTGAACTTGAGAAGAGTTTGTTTGATGAACATAGCTGCACCATTGTTTGGGGCATATATATTTATGATTGTTATGTCTTGTTGGGGTATGGTTCCCTTAAGCAGTATGTAGTGTCCCTCTTTATCCCTTTTGATTAACTTTGGCTTGAAATCTATTTTATTTGATATGAGTATGGACACTCCTGCTTGTTTCCGAAGTCCATATGAGTGATATGATTTTTTTCCAACCTTTCACCTTCAGCCTATGTATGTCTTTTCCTATCAAATGCGTCTCCTGTAGGCAGCATATTGTTGGGTCTTGTTTTGTGATTCATTCTACTAGACTGTGTCTCTTGATTGGTGAGTTTAAGCCATTAACATTTAGGGTTATTATTGAGATATGGGTTGTTCTTCCAGCCATATTTGTTTATTTATGTTACTAAACATGGTTTGTTTTCCTCTTTGATTATTTTTCCCCCCTTTACTGTCCTACCTCCCACTGTTGGTTTTCATTGTTATTTTCCATTTCCTCTTCCTTTAATGTTTTGCCAAGGATGTTTCGAAGAGATGGTTTTCTAGCTGCAAATTCTTTTAACTTTTGTTTATCATGGAAGGTTTTAATTTCATCTTCCATCCTGAAGCTTAATTTCGCTGGAAACACAATTCTTGGTTGGAACCCATTTTCTTTCAGTGTTTGAAATATGTTAGTCCAGGATCTTCTAGCTTTCAGTGTCTGTGTTGAAAGATCAGCTGTTATCCTGATTGGCTTACCCCTAAATGTGATCTGCTTCCTTTCTCTTGTAGCTTTTAAAATTCTCTCCTTATTCTGTATGTTGGGCATCTTCATTATAATGTGTCTAGGTGTGGGTCTCTTTTGATTTTGCACATTCGGCATCCTGTAGGCTTCTAGGATTTGGGATTCTGTCTCATTCTTCAAGTCTGGGAAGTTTTCTCGTATTATTTCATTGAATAGATTGCTCATTCCTTTGGTTTGAAACTCTGTCCCTTCCTGTATCCCAATGACTCTTAAATTTGGTCTCTTGATGTTATCCCATATTTCTTGGATGTTCTGCTCATGGTTTCTTAACAGTCTTGCTGAGCTGTCTATGTTCTTTTCATGTTGAAATACTTTATCTTCATTGTCTGATGTTCTATCTTCTAAGTGTTCTACTCTGCTGGTAGTATTATCCATTGAGTTTTTAAGTTATTTTATTGCTTCCTGCATTTCTAGGATTTTTGTTTGTTTGTTTTTATAACCGCTATCTCCCTGTATAGTTGATCTTTTGCTTCTTGGATTTGTTTATGTAATTCATTGTTGAAGTGATCTTTCGTTGTCTGATTTTGCTGTCTTATGTCTTCCTTGAGACTCCAGATCATCTGAAGCATGTATATCCTGAATTCTTTATCTGACATTCCATCTGCTGCAGCTATTACCTCTTCTAAAGTTGAGTTGACCTGCATTGCTTGTGGTCCTTTCTTTCCTTGTCTCTTCATACTGTTCGCGTTCCTTTCTACTTGGTGAATCTGTTGTGCTATTGAATTTTCCCCCTATATATTTATATTGGTCTTGTATAGTTGCAAAGTCTCCCTCACATGCTCGGGCGGCGGCTCTGCCCCTTCTCCAATTGGGGCAATGTGCCTACCATGCCGGCAGGCGGCTGGCCTGCTCTGCCGGTCGGTAGCAGGTCCGCCTACCTTGCAGGTGCAGGCAGCGGCACTGCCCCTCTGCAGGCCTCTGGTGCTGTTCTGCCAGTGGGTCACAGTTCCGCCTACCTTGCAGGCACGTGGGGGGGGGGAGCGGCTCTACCCTTCCTCAGGCCACTGGGCCTGTTCTGTCTGTCAGTTGCAGTTCTGGCCTGTTCTGATGGTGGTCACAGTTCCGTCTACCTTGCAGGCGCGGGGGGAGGGGGCGGCTCTGCCATTCAGCAGGCCACTGCTCCTCTTCTGCCAGTGGGCCGCAGGCCTGCCTACCTTGCAGGAGTGATTGGAAGCTCTGCCCCGCCGAGGGCCACTGGGCCTTTTCTGTTGGTGGTCACAGTTCCGCCTACCTGGCAGGCACGGGGGGTGGGGGGTTGGCTCTGCCTCTCAGCAGGCCGCTGGGCCTGCTCTGTGGGTGGTCACAGTTCTGTCTACCTTGCCGGCGCAGGGGGAGGGGGCAGCTCTGCCTCTCAGCCTGCCGCTGCTCCTCTTCTGCGGGTGGGTTCCAGGCCCCTAGGATCAGATTTAAACTGAGGGTTTGTGTTAGGGTAATGATTTGAGTTAGGGTTAGAGCTAGAATGAAGGCTAGGTTTTGTATTAGTAACAGGGTTAGGGTATGGATTAGGCTATGGATTAGCATTAGGACTAAGGTTAGAATTATGGATAGGGTTTGGTTTAGGGTAAGTGATATAGTAAGAGCTAGGGTCAGGGCTAGAATTAGGGTTAAGTTTACATCTAATGCTAGGACTCAGATTAGGGCTAGTGTTTCTGTTAGGATTAGGGAGTATCAATGAAATCTGATTAAATAATTTTGGGAGGTAGTTCAGTACATGTATATTTCCCTGTTATCTCCAACAGTACTTTCGGATAAAGATGTTTTTGCATGCTTCTGCTTTGGGAAACTTTCACAAGAAAGAAACCACAGTGCCCACATAGAACTGATTGAGTGTGTGCAGTTTTAAGCAGCGAGCACCAACCCTGTTTGACTTCAAGTTCCATTTCCGTATAGGCGTATAGGTCAAAATGAAGGAAACCTTAAAATACAAACTGTTCCTGACAGCAAAGCATTGAAGAGATAAGGCCCAAACCTAGGGAAAATAGTAAGACTAGGTAAAAGACAAATTATGCCAAGTATCAAATTAATTTGAACAAAACTCACTCTTACACTGTATCTAACCCAACCCCTAAACTAATTCTAATCTGTTTAGAGTACCTATGATCATAGAAGTCCCAAACTTGAGGAGCCTAAAGGCACAACTTAACAGATGAATCTTGTGCAGTATCAAAGAAATTTGATGAAAATTGGAAGAGGTATGTTAGTATATTCATATTTTCCTGTTTTTTTTTTCTTAAAGTGCTCATTGATAAACTGTTTTTCATGCTTCAGCTTAAGGTACGTTCACAAAGAAAAACAAAGAGTGCCCACAGGGGGCTGATTGAGTTTGTGAAGTTTCATGAAGCTAGCACCAACACTGTTTGATTTCCAGCTCCATTGCATTCACACCTATAGGCGCTAATTAAGTGAAACCTAAAAATTCAAACTGTTGCTGACACTGAACCATTGAACCTTAAAGGCACACACTTGGGGAGCCTACTAAGGTTAGGTCAAAGATGAATCCTGTACGGTATCAAATTAATCCAACAAAAAAAAATAATTGAAGCTCTTTCATTACATGGGTATTCTGCTTGCTCCTAATGCACCCAGAGATAAAGCTGTTATTTTCTACTTCATCTTAGGGCTACTTCCATGGAAAACACCAGATTATGCTCACTGAAATCGATGAAGTGTGTGAAGACTCAAGCAGCTAGTCCAAACCCTGTTTGATTTCCAGCTTTTTTCATTCACCCCTACATGGAAAAAAAAAGAAGAGAAACATGAAAAATTGAAACTGTTCCTGAAAGCAAACCCTTTATGTAGGAGGCCCAAATATTTGGATTATAGTCAAAATTTTAAAAAAAGAAGATGAATCCTGCACAGTATCATAGAAATTTGAAAACAAAAGTAACTCTTATCTTAACACTAGGTCTAATCCTAGTCCTAACACTAACCCTAACACTAACTTTAACCTGTTTAGACTCCCTTTGATCCTAGAAGTCCCACACTTGGGGAGCCAAGTTGGGTAAGTGAACAGATGAATCTTTCACAATATCAATGAAGTCTGACCAAATAATTGGAGAGGTAGTTCAGTACATTCATATTTCCCTGTTTTCCCCTAAAGTGTCTCACATAAAGTTGATTTGAATGCTTCAGCTTAGGGCTACTTTTACAAGAAACAAACCAGAGAATGCCCATAGAAACTGATTGAGTGTGTGAGGTTTGAAGTAGCTAGCACCAACTCTGTTGGATTTACAGCTCCATTTGCATTTACATGCATAGGTCAAATTGAAACGAAAACTTAAAACACAAACTGTCCAGGAGAGCAAACCCTTGATGTAAGAGGTCCAAACCTAAAGAATATAGTAAGGCTAGTTCAAACTTGAATCCTGCCCAGTATCAAAGAAATTTGAACAAAACTAAATCTAACAAAATATTAGCTGTAAATCTAACCCTAAACTAATACACAGTCTAACCTAACCTGTTTTAGAAATCCATTGATCAGAGTAGTCCCCAAATAAAGGAGCCCAGTGGGGCAAACTATCAGATGAATTCTGTGCAGTATCAAAGAAATATGACCAAATAATTTGGGGAGGTATTTCATTATGTGCATATTTTCCTGTTTTCTCCTAATGTGCTCTTGGATAAATTATTTTTTTGCCATGCTTCAATTAAGGTACTTGCACAATAACAACCAGAGAGTGCCCACAGAGAGCTGATTGAGTGTGTGAAGTTTCAAGCAGCTAGTACTAGCTTTGTTTGATTTCCAGCTCCATTTTCATTCACGTCTATAGGCCATAATGAAGTGAAATCTAAAAATTCAAATGTTCCTGACAGTGAACTGGCAAACCTTGAAAACTCAAACTCAGGGATCCTACTAAGACTAGGAAAAGGATGAATCCGTACAATATCAAATAATCCATGCAAAAATTTAATGCTTGCTCTAAAATGCTCACAGATAAAGCTATTTCATTCAAATTCATCTTTGGGCTACTTCCACAAGAAAAAAAAGGAGAGAATGTACCCTGGGAACTGGTTGAGTGTGTGAAGTTTCAAGCAGCTAGCACCAACCTTGTTTGAGTCCAGCTCCATTTCCATTTACCCCTTTAGGGCAAAATGAGGTGAAAGATTAAAATTAAAACTACTCCTGAGAGCAAAAACCCTTTTACTAGGAGGCCCAAATATGGGGAGCATACTAAGAAGACAAAGAAGATAAATCCTGCTCAGTATTCATAAAGTTGAAAAAATCTTACACTAACCCTAACACTAGTTCTAACCCTAAGTCTAATCATAACCCTAAGCCTAACCTGTAATAGAACCTTTGATCATAAAAGTTTTAAACTTGGGGAGACTAGTGGGGAAAGCTTACATATGAATCCTGCACAGTATCAAAGAAATCTGACCAAATAATTGGGGGACGTATTTCAGTACAAGCATATTGCCCTGTTTTCTCCTAAAGTGCTCTTGGATAAACTTGTTTTGCATGCTTCAACTTTTCACTACTTTTACAAGGAAGAAACCAGAGAGTGGCCACAGACAACTGATTGAGTATGTGAAGTTTCAACCAGCTAGAACCAACCCTCTGATTTCCAGCTCCATTCTCATTTACCTATATAGGTCAAAATGAACTGAGACATTAAAAACAAACTATTTCCAACAGCGATTCATTAAACCAAGAAGGCCCCAAACTGGGGCCAATAGTGAGGCTAGGTAAAAGATAAATCTTCCCAGTATCAAAGAAATTTGAACAAAACAACTCTAACCCTAACACTATCTCTAAAGCTAGCCCTAACCCTAACTATAACACTAACACTTACCTGTTTAGAGAACAATTGATCCTAGAAGTTCCAACCTTGGGGAGCCTAGTGGAGCAGCTAAAGATGAATACTGTGTAGTATCAAAGAAATCTGATTAAATTTTTGGGAGACTTATTTCAGTACATACATGTTTGTGTTTTCTCCTTAAGGGCTCTCGGATACAGTTTCTTTTGCATGCTTCATTTTTGGCCTACCTTCAAAAGAAAGAAACTAGAGAGTGCCCACTGAGAACTAATTGTGTGAAGTTTCAAGCACCTCTGGCAAACCTGTTTGATTTCCAGCTCAATTTTCATTCACATCAATAAGCCATAATGAAGGGAAACCAAAAATACAAACTGTTCCTGATAGTGACCAATTGAACCAACAAGGCCCAAACCTGTGGAGCATAATAAGGCTAAGTAAAAGATGAATCCTTCCCAGTATCATAGAAATTTGAAGAAATCTAGGGTCGCATCGGTTCTCTCAGTGCAGATGGAAGGCTGGGCTGTGCAGTTTCTCAGGGTGCTGACAGCAGTCTCAGCCACACAGGAGCTCTCTGCACACATGCAAGGCAGCACAGAACATGGAGACTTTGCTTGAGAATCACCAGAACGAGCTCTGGACACAGCACAACGTCACTCCAGAACCACCGACCTCACCAAACACCATACATGGGTAACAGATGGAATCCATCTTGCAAAACCTTATTTGCCATCTATCAGTGAGCGTGGCTCCAGCTTGGTTCTGCAGCTTATCAGGTACCAGGTTTCCAACTCCCCTACCTCCAGTTGTGATAACTCAAGATTTTTCACAGAAGGTTTTGGGGGGGTGTAGCTATCAATGAGGAACAGCAACTGTACAGGCACCTGGTTTCCAATTCAGATACTAAGAGTATGGAGGCTCCAGGTAGAAGCTCAAGCCCTCTCACCCTAGCTACCTCCCCCACCCTGAAAACAGAGACTCAAGCTAGGAATAGAAAACTCCACATAATGCAAGAAAAGAAAACAGAGTTCTGAGAACCTTTTTTTTTTCTTTCTTACTTTTCTTTTCTTGCTCTTCTCATCCATTCTCCTGTACCCTTCCCCCTCACGTCCTCACAACCTCAACATATGTGAAAACAATTACTCTCCATGAAATTGGACTTTAAGAACTGAATCACTAGAATTATAGAATTTAGAGGAATTGCATAGGCCCCACCTCACCACCTCTTTATTTGCTCTTATTTTCTTTCTCCCTCTATTTACTTGTTATTTTTTCTTCTTTTTTTTTTCTCCCGCTATCCCACTTTCAGCCTCCTAACTTTACTATTTATACATAGGGTAATTTTATGAATACAGATAGGCAGTTTGAATTTATACCTTCTTCCATAAATTCCCCTGCCTATTCATTAGAGTTCTCCTCCAAAGTTGCTAAGTTAGATTAATCACATACCCTCATTCCTTTCCCCCTTAACATAGCATCCTACCCCTGACACTCAGTTGTCTATACACCACCAGAAATTGTATGCCTTTTATGTAACTAATGACTATATTCTAAATAATAATTGAAGCCAACACTTGTAGACACAGAGTCTAAATATAAATTTATTTATAATGGTTAGGCTTAGGCTTCGGGTTAGGGTTAGATTTAGAGTTAGATTTTGATCTATGGTTAGGGCTAGGGCTACGGATAGGGCAAGGGTTAGGACTAACGTTTCACTTAGGTTTAGTATTATGGTAACTGATAGGGTTAGAACTAGTGATAGGGCTAGTATGAGAGTTAGAGTTAGCCTTAGAGCTAGGATTAGGGTTAAAGTTAGGGTTAGGGTTAGGGATAGGGCTAAATTAGGGCTAGTGTTAGTGTTAGGTTTAGGCCTTCAGTTAGGGTTGGAGTTAGGATTATATTTAGGGTAAGGTATTGGGTTATAGCTAGTTTGAGGGCTAGGACAAGGTTTAGTATTAGGGTCAGGGCTAGGGTTAGGTTAGGGTTATGATTAAAGCTAGGTTTAGGGCCAGGATGATGGCTAATGTTTGTGTTAGGGTTAGGGCTAGTAATAGGGCTAGGGCTAATATCAGGACTAGAGTTACAGTTAGGGATAGATTTAGTGTTAGGTTAGGTGTATACTAGGGTTAGGCCCAGGTTTAGGGTTAGGGCTAACGGTAGGGTTATATTTAGATTTTGGGTTAAAGCTATGTTAGGGCTTAGTTTAGGGCTAGGGTTTGCAATATGTTAGAGCTATGGCAAATGTAAGAACTTTGTTATGATTAGGCTAGTTTTAGCATTAAAGTTAGAGCTAAGTATAGTTTTAGGGTTAGGCTTATGGTTAGGGTGATTTTTAGAGTTAGGGTTAGTGTTAGTGTCAGGGTCAGTGTTCAGTTTAGAGTTATGTTTAATGAGAAAGCCAGAATTAGGACTAGGGTTACAACTAGTGGAAGGATTAGATTTTGGCTTTAAGCTAAGGGTTATTATTAGGGCTAGAGCTAAGATTTTCTTTAAGTCTAGGTCTAGAGTTATGGATAGATTAGGATTAGGTTTATTTCTAAGGCTAGTGTTCGGATTAGGTTTAAGTATAAGGTTACCAATAGGGCTAATGTTAGGGTTCGGATTAGGGTTAGGTTCAGGTTTAAACCTATGATCAGTGTTAGGGTCAGAATAAGGGTCAGGGTTAGGGTTAGGGTTTGGGTTATGGTTATACCTAGAATGAGGGCTAAGTTTAGGACAACTAATAGGGTTAGGGTTTTGGTTAGGTTGATGAATAGAATTAGGATTAGGATTAGAATTAGCATTAGGTTTAGGGTTTGGCATAGGGTAAGGGATAGGGTTAGAGCTAGGGTTAGGGCTATGTTTAGGGTTAAAGCTAGGTTTAGGGCTCAGATTAGGACTAGTTTTGTGTTAGGGTTATGGCTAGAGTTAGAGCAATGGCTAATGTAAGAACTATGGTTTTAGGGTTAGTTTTAGGGTGATGGTTAGGGGTTAAACCTCTATTGTTAGGATTAGGTTTAAGGTTAGGGTGAAATAAAGAGCTAGTGTTATGTTAGGTTAATAGTCAGGGTCAGGTTTAGTTTTAGGGTTAGGGTTAGGACTCGAATTAAGGATAGGATTACTGTAAGGGTTTGGTTTAAGGTTAGGGTGGTGTTTAGAGCTAGGGTGAGTTTTAGGATATGAGTCAGAGTTAGGGATAGTATTAAGGTTAAGATTAGGACTCCAATTAGGCTAGGGTAAGGTCTAGGTGTAGGGTTAAGGTTTGGTTTAAGTTAAGGTTTAGGGTTAGGGGTCTTGCTCTGTTTTTTGTTTGTTTGTTTGTTTGTTTTTTGGGTTTTTTTTGTTTGTTTGTTTGTTGTTTTTTTACTGCAAGGGTTAGTGTTCGGTTTAGTGTTATGATTAGCATTAGGGCTAGGGTTAGTGTTAATGTTAGGCTTAGGCTTAGGGTTAGGGTTAGATTTAGAGTTAAGTTTAGATCTATGTTAGGACTAGGAATAAGGATTTGGCAATGGTTATGGCTAGGTTTAGGGCTAGGTTTAGGATTACGGTAATGGATAGGGTTAGAAGAAGGGATAGGGCTACTGTGAGAGTTAGAGTTAGTCTTAGGGCTAGGGTTAGGGTTAGCGTTAGGGATAGGGTTAAATTAGGGCTACGATTATTGTTCACCTTAGGCCTAGAGTTAGGGTTAGGGTTAGGTTTAAGTATAGGGTAAGGAATGGCATTATAGCTAGGTTTAGAGATAAGTTTAAGGTTAGAATTAGGTTAGGGCTATGGTTAGGGTTAGGGTAATCATTAAGTCTAGGATTGGGGCTACGATGAGGCCTATGCTTTATTTTAGTGTTAGGGCTAGGATTAGGGCTAGGGCTAATATCAGATCTAGGTTTATGGTTAAAGATTGTTTTAGGATTAGGTTTATGCCTACATATTAATGTAAGGGTTAGGTTTAGGGTTAGGGTCAGGTTTAGAGCTAGGGTCAAGTCTGGGTTAGAAGTTTGGGAGAGGTTAAGGTTTAAAGTTATTGCTCGAATTAGCATTATGATTACTGTTAGTGTAATTTTAATATGAGGTTTAAGGTTTAGGTTTGGTTTAGAATAATGCATATGTTATGATTAGGGATAGGGTTAGGTTTAGGCCTAGAGTTATGGTTATTGCAATGGATAGCTTTAGAGATATGTTTAGGGCTAGGGTTATGGTTTTGATTAGGGTTAAGTTTAGGATTACGTTTAGGGTTAAAGCTCATGTTAGGGCTTGGATTAGGGCTAGGTTTTGGGTTAAGTTAGTGCTAGGGTTAGGAGTAAGGCAAATGTAAGTATCAGGGTTACAATTAGGGTTAAATTTAGGGTTAGGGTTAGTGGTAGGTCTAGTGTTGGGTTTAGGGTTAGTGTTAGGGTGATGTTTAGACTAGGGTTAGTATTATGGTCAGATTCAGGGTCAGTGTTAGTTCTAGCTTTCTGCTAAAACTAGAATTAGAGCTAAGGTTAGGGTTAGGGTTAAGGTTTGGTTTAGGTTAAGGGTTAGAGTTAGGGCTATGGCCCGGTTTTGTTTTAGGGCTAGGTTTAAAGTTAGATTTAGAGTTGGGGTTAGGCTTAGGCTTAGGGTTAGGGTTTGATTTAGAGTTAAAATTAGATCTAGGTTAGGGCTAGAGCTAATTATATGGCTAGGGTTAGGGCTGGGTTTAGGGCTAGAATTAAGGTTCCAGTAAGGAATAGAGTTAGAACTAGGGATGGGGCTAGAGTGAGAGTTAGAGTTAGTCATAGGGCTTGTGTTTGAGCTAGGGTTATGAATAGGACTAAATTAGTGCTAAGATTAGTGCTAGGTTTAGTTCCTGGGTTAGGCCTAAAGTTAGGTTTAGGGTTAGGATTAAGGCTAGGTTTAGGGCTAGGATAAGGGGTGGGGTTTGTGTTAGGTTTAAGGCTAGGATTAGGGCTATGGCTAATGTCAGGTCTAAGCTTATGGTTGGGGATAGTTTTAGGATTAGTGTAATGGTTAGGTCTAGTGTAAGGGTTAGGTTTAGTATAAAAGTCATCCTTAGAGCTAAGAGATTTATTAGGGTCAGGGTCAGTGTTAGAGTGTGTTCCAGATTAGGTTTTAGGTTTAGGGCTTGAATTAGCACTAGGGTGTGGTTTAGGGAAATGATAGGGTTTTGTTTAGAGTTAACATTAGGTTTAGGGTAATTGATAGGGTTAGGGTTAGCAATAGGTTTAAGGTTAGGCCTAGGGTTCAGATTATGGTAAGGGTTATGGTTAGTATAATGGATAGGATTAGAGCTAAGTTTAGGGCTAGGTTTATGGTTAAGAAGAGATCTT